>NC_071301.1:10940000-11077500 GCF_027563975.2 Plodia interpunctella
GGCGCGTCAATGTTTTCCCTACGTGGCGTACGAAGATTCCTGTTTACGAGTAAACAACCAAAGTTTCGCAGTTATAATCATAGTGATATACATAATTTATATAATGTCTTATGAAAGTTAGCAATATTAATAAATTTATATTATACAGGCAGCATATTAAGTAGTAACTAAGCGAAATTTATCGCCACTGCCATGACCAGGGACACGTTCCAAGGCAAGGGTTTATATTACTTTAAACCAGCGAGATTACTGTTAACCTGTAACTACTTAGTGCAGAAATAATCACTTTTTAAGTTTTGCTCAACTTTGTCGAAATCCTATATTAAAATATAGGATTTATTATTTATATACATAAATATAATATGATATAACACAATATGTTAACAGAAAAAGATTAGTTGTCTTATTATGGACTAAGAATGTAATATTCCAAATAATTTATTTTAACGAAGCAATTATGCCACCCATGTGGTTGGTAGGGACGGACGGGGCTCCAATAGATTTAAAATATTCTAGAGGCACCTCTGTGATCTTGTAGCATTACACGTAGGTCCGAGTTCCGATCACTAGAAACTTAGACAATACAATTCCAGGAGCACGAATGTGTTGCACACCCGCCGGAGGCAGCAGGTTAACCGCATGCGATCAACACATTACTCACGCCTATTTAATTATACAGTTCTATTAATATTTTGTGAACAATTAGTGATTTTGTTTTGCACAAATGTTATTTATGTATTTTATTGTCATTTAAAAACACAATCACAAAATGTATATTGGTACCTAGAATGCATTATAAGAAAACCTAATACAAGTCACCATACATCAACAAGCCAACTAACCGATTTGCGTAATTGGTGCAGTAAATATAAATAAAATAAATATAAAGTAAATATAAATAAAATATCTTAAGAAATGATTAAAATTATACAATGGAGTGGTATGTACAAATCGAAATGGAGGCTGCTCCACCGAATATAATGTTTATAAACGCTCGATTATGGTCAACAATTCAACAGGTATCTTCATTCTACTCCTAGTTAAACGTTTTGATCACTAGCTTTGTCCTATGGGATCGGCTGTCCTCCTTATCCTTCGCTATGTACTTACTTCAATTTTGGGTCGACCTAACATCGGCATGGGCATGTGTTTGTATATAATCAATCTGGCCAAGTTAATTAGAAAATGTTTAACAGTCCAAACGTACTTAATTATTGTTGCAATTACAATTTACATTACAACATGATACACGAGACATGTACTCTTTATTAGACTGTGCATACTGGACATGGATATCTGAAACACTTCCACAAAGACCGAATAAATGCAACTTAATCCAGTGTCTTCCTCGTATAAATCGTCTCTTCTCTTTTAGAGTGTGTTCATTGATAACACGGTGTCAGATTTTATTCTATTCGCCTAAAGGCTAGTCGTCTAGTGGTAAGTAATCGCAGACATACTGAATAAACTGTGAACAGTGTGCAGGTTTCCTCACGATGTTTTCCTCCACCGGAAGCAAGTGGTGGTCTATGAAAACTATTATACTTGAGTCAGATTGGTATACAAACTCATCAGGCAGGACTAGGATTTGAACCGGATTTGAACCAGGGACCTTTCGATCCACAGGCGTGCGTTTTAACCATTACACCACCACCGCTTCATATCGGATAAATAAGAAGTAACCGTGAAGTATACTTAGTCAAAACTAAATTTAATTTGCTCTTTGGTAGATACCGCACCAAAAATACAATAATTATAGCTAATCAGCCGGCCAATCGGACTCATAAATGGCGCAGGTTATTTTTTTTTATCAAATTGATATAATTTCCGTCATTCGTTTGAAACGGATACTGCGAGGTCAGCTTCTCGTAGTACATATCGTTTTGGTAATAATTGGCCTTGGGGGGGAATTGGGTCAGAACTCAGACCTGTGGAACAATGGTGATGGATCGCCGGTTGCCGACCTCCGGACTTTCCCAGCAAGACACCGACAGACAGACGACGCGACGACCTTCACCTTACACGCTGTTTTATTTATGAGAAATTCTCTCATAACCTTACAAGCTGACGGCTTTATTCCTCTTACGATTTATAACAAACTTACATAAAGATTTTCCGGAAGGGATCGGAGCAGGCTGTACTGTGCTGGTATATAGTAGCTATACTTTTTAACCCGTTTTTATAAGGTTGACCTGTGTATCTGTAAGAATAAGAAACTATGTAATGGAATCTAAGGTAATTAATTGAACCATCTTCCAAGGATCGTAGCGTCATGGAAATTGGCAGCTGTATGTAGTACTGATGACAATACAAAAATATGGTACTGTCGAACCGATCTGATGATGGAGCCGGAAGATATGAACTAAAACTTCATGATGGAACATCGTATCATAGCTGTGTTTGGACTTGTTAGAAAGATCTTGTAATGAAGTTTAACCACGATTAAGTTACCACGTCTGATGAAGCCGGACGAATATCGTATCATAGTCGTGATATTTTTGGTTTTTACGTACACTTATGCATGCATATTTTTTTAGTGTTTAAACTATTAATCATCACATAAAATCTACAATTAAATGTGCCTAATCTAGGCACATTTTATTCCCAGAATTTCCCCACTGACAGTTCAGTGGGGAAATTCTGGAAAATCATACGCATATTTTCCAAAATATAGTAATTAATTAATGCTCAATATACTTAGGTGCATGTAAAATCTTAGTTTTCCTAAGGAATAATTTTCCAAATTAACAAAACATTAAATAAATAGAAGTTTTCATTTAACAGTATGGTATTAACAAAAAAGCGTTTCTGGTTATAATTATTTATTGACTTTGAATTAACCTACAATATTAATTCTAATATTATCTCCTGATTTGATGTTAAACGTTCTAATTATCAGCAATAGAACTGGCTCCAGCGGATGTGAAAAAACTCAAGAGCAGGAAACATCGCGCGTTGTTTTAGTTGATTTGAGGCGATTGCAGAGATTGATAACGTCCTTGACATTCATATCTCATTTGTATGTCCGTGTGTGAATAGGTCCTCCTCAATGAGTACCTCACAAGCCGCGTTTTTATTTCTACCATAAACATTTAGAATTAACACTTGCACTGCCACTGCACCAGATTATTCCAAATCAAAATCCAATGACATAAATCTATGTTGTTATATTTTTGAATCAATCACCAAAGCTATAATAACAGTATAATGATCTAATTCCACGCGAACGAAGTCTTAGTTTTATTATTATATAAATTGTAGTGTTCTGCAACCCGCAACACTGTGTAAATGACTGACGTAAACATGTTCTACTTTTACTCGCGCTCTTAGATAAGCGAATACAATCCCACAATTTTGCTACAACTAATAGAGCATCGGTGGTTCAGTGGTAGAATGCTCGCCTGCCACGCGGGCGGCCCGGGTTCGATTCCCGGCCGATGCAATATATTTTTTTTTATTTTGACAATAATAGAGTATTGTACTTACCTATAATTTTTATTACGATTCAATACCGTACATAATACGTTTTACATATTTTCAGTTTCTAACTGTTATTCATAGTATCACTGTCTGGGTCATCGTAGTCGTACTAGTACTTTTAATATTGCCAAGTTTGATAATAATGTGTGCTTCATTTTAACGTTAAACATTGATTGGTCTAGGCTACGGGCACATCGCGCCGAAGACACAGACGGGCAAGGTGGTGACCATCTTCTACGCGATCCTGGGCATCCCGCTCATGCTGCTGTGCCTGTCCAACATCGGGGACGTCATGGCCTCGTCTTTTAGGTCATAATCCTCACACACTTCAATACAGATACAGTGACACGTCATTATCTCTTATGGCGGTGTATGGCTATACACCATAAGGCTATCGACTAACAGTGTGTCAAACTTTGACGCATAATATTTAATTTTACATTTTATGTAATTGTACTGGTTTTTCCTCGAGTTTAATAAAGCTCTCATACTAACTACGCAACGTACATGCATTCGCGTAGCAGTTTTTGGTGCTCGACGATAGTGTGTAGCCGACATTACAATACACAGGGCTCAACGAGTCGCGAAACTTGAAGGCTAAAACTACTCGAATATGGAGCTAATGGCATATGGCATAGCCAGCTTATTAATAAAATTAAGATCTCAACATTTGTTGTCAGTATGATATTGGTATGTAGTATTATGTATATTATATATGTCAGTATGACAGCATTAGAAAATGTTTTCCTTGATTTACTTTTACTATCCAAAACAACTGGTATATTATATTTTTTACAACATTTCATTTCGAGCAAAATAAATTTTCAATTCACTTATCACAGTATAATCTGGAGAGCAATGAAAATATTTTTATAGCTCGTGAACTTTGCTAATATAGAATGTAAGGCGTCCGAGCAAATTCGTATATTGCTTTTATGATGCAAAATTAGCGGCCTATACTATATCTACATAGATATATAGAGAGATCTTTCATATACAAAATTTGTTTAATACTTCTTAGCATGTTTTCTTTAGTTTCCTTTAGCATTAATAAAATTAAGTTGATCGTCAAGAGGTACTGGTCCGCAGGTTCCTGTACTGGCGCGTGTGCTGCTACGTGTGCACGCGCCCCCCGAAGAAACGACATCGACACCACCACGCGTCCATGAGGTCGGACCGCCAGTAGTTTGTAGCTTTTTAAGATAAAAGTATGATAATTAAGAATAAACCAATAACATTTTAAAGTATTTATTTTAAGAAATAATTGAAGACCGCCTATTACTTGACAACTGCGGTTTGCACCTTTCCACACAACAAACAAATGATACGGAACATTCTGTGAAATTATTTTTGCCGGCATTTTTTCTCAGCGGTGATAGTTTAGACATGCTTTGTAAATGAAATAAGTCATTTCCAAGCGTTTAAAAATACACCTTAAGTTGTAATGAATTTGGCACCATTCACAATATTTCCACTAGTAAAGCTAGTGCAGCTTCAAACCATAGATAAAACTAATCTACCTAACTAGTCTAACTACTCGCGAATACAATACATTTTGATGAGATTTTACAAAATTGTGAATATTTCCAAAATGACTTAACCGATTTTGATTACCCTACGAACTTAAAAATTCTATTGACAGATCCTACATACCTTTTAAATTTCATCAATATCGGACCAACAGTTCAAAAGTTATCGGATTACAAACATACATACAAAAAATGTATTTTTGCCCCAAGTAGAATGTAAGAAAATTTTTTTTTTAAATAAACTTTGAAATGGCGTTCGTAAAAATAAAACTAAATACCTATAGTGAACTAAAAAGAGGTCGCCTTCCAGCGGGACTCGAACTCTAGACGCTCGAGTCACTATCTCTTTGACGACCTCTAGACCTCTCTTCGACCTCTAGAGGAGAACACACAGACATACGAAAGCACTTTTGGCCAAGCTGAAACGGAGTAAAGAGACAAATTTATTTTGAAAAATTGCAGGCGGTCGATCCGTGCGGGCAGCGGGCGGGGCTCGCGGCGCCGGCCTAGACCCATCGAGAGGGCGCACTCTGACACAGATTGCAGGTATTTTACACTGAAATAATTATGGTTATTTAGATTTTTTTTGTTTAATTGGACCGCCAGTGCTCCAGCAGTGTATATGACGATGATGATGAGAATAAGGTATACAGGCCAATGATGGACAACCGGCGGCTGTAATTTATTCGTGGCTAAAGGTGCGTCAGCACCAAACGAGCGAATGCTCCAAGCCCACGTCTAGGCATTGGTGAAAAGCCACAGATAGAGCGAGCAATCGCTTGTTTAGTATAAACTTACTCAAATAAAGAAAGGATTGCTTGCTTCATGCTTCTCATTTGGATTGACATCACTTCAAAATCTGACTTTATCTATGTACTATAAAAAATCTAGGTACCGTGACAGCGGATACAGCAGCGGCCGCGCACGCCGGCCCCGCCCGCTCGCCGCGCCGCCGCCCGCTCCGCTACATGCGCCGCGCACCCATTCACAACCTCCAGTCTATAACAGAGGTATATATAGAAACAATATTTACTTTTGATCGATTCCCTTTAATACCACATTGAATTTTTTAACCTACCCTACGACCAGGTTAGGATTATGGGTCAGGATCGGAATAATCCATATTGTATTGTTCACAGTGGGGTAGGTTAATTCCTTCTTCTGATCGACTCGGACTGGCTGTTATATAAATATCGACAACTATTTGGCTACGGACTCGTTTAGGTCGTCGTAGAAGACGTCGGGCAGTTGGGACACGGTAACAGATGAGCCACAGTCTGAACGGCACCGCAGTTTTGCTTGGAAATCTTGGTTTAGTTTTAGTGGTATAATGGTGGTATTATCCCTTAAAATTAAATGGGGAATGAAAGACATCAACGCCCTCAAGAATTACACAAAATTAGGACATTCCAATGGTAAAGGTACGGGCGGTATTATTTAAGTGTTTAAATTTTTTGTATCTGAATAGGTTTTGATTAAGTACCATATTACCAAAATATACTTCACCTGGAACCGTGGAACGTCCCATATTGTTCTGGTACCAAGTACTCAATATTTCGTTGTAAAATAAATAAAAACATAGTTATTTATTAAACTCGTATATTTATTATATTTCAGGAGTAAGAGACTACGACATCGAGGACCCGCCTCCGAGGGACAGGCGCGCCCCACTCCAGGATGACTGCGAGGAAGACGAAGGTAGTCCAAATACTTTATTTTACACTCACTTTGTCTAAATAAACTGGTTTTGCAACTACTTAAGTAGCATACATACTTACATTCCTTATAAATTATAATCTTTTTGAATATTTATTGCGAATCAATTTATTTTTTTTCGGTTTGGTTTTGGTTGTTTATCTATATCTATATGGATACATATTAGTATGAAAATGTAGGAAAGCGGATCCTGGGATCCCGACGCTCGATTGCTGAGGACGAAACTGGGAAAACGCTTAGATGAGAGAGAGAGAGAGTTATAAAATGTATTACCATTGAGTTAGTATCCCATAACACAAGTCTCGGACATAATTTGCACCTAACTCAGGCTGTTTTGTTTTTAACTTATTTATGTCAAATTTTTGGCTGTTACCCAAAAATGTGACATAAATAAGTTAAAAAAAAAAAAAAATGTTCCTCCGTTTTACAACACATCTCGCGCCACTGGCAAATGATCTTGTGTTCCAGACTACTTCCCGAAGATCTCGCTCCCGCTGCAAGACCTGGAAGCGGCTCTAAAAGAGCTGGAGGACCACCACGTTAAGAAGAGCTCCAAGGCCGAGCTGCGCAGCAAGTCCCTGCCGCGGCCCCCCAAGACCAGGCCTGACTTCGGCCCGAGGAGATACTTTGATGACCATAGGTAGGACTCGCCGTCGAAACTACCACCGATTTTTGCTTTACGCTTTACTAGCGGCTCAGTCCGGATACGCTCGGGTAAAACCATACTAAATTATACACTATCTATCAAAAAATCCGTATCAAAATCCTTTGCGTAGTTTTAAAGATCTTAGCATACATAGGGACAGACAGACAACCCGTTGTCTGCTACTTTGTTTTATACTGTGTAGTAATTTACATGTAGTGATTTTAGTTATATTTTGGAACCTATTCTTCGAGTTTATTTGGTTAATGTAATTCATTCAATGGTACTTACACTTACCATATTTTTATAACCCGATTTTTTTCACCATGCCATATATTACCTACAATTTAGTCAGATTTAAACTGGGGAAACTTTGTCTAAGTAGTTTAGCTTCACTGTCATCAATCGCATCAATACAATATTAACCGGCGTTGCAAAAACAGAGAGTGAAAAATCATGATAATATTCTAAGTAGTTACTATCGACCAATCATAATACCGATATACCCTGACCTGAGTCTCGTGTGTTTGTTTAAGGCATTACGACGTCGACGAGAGCCAGGACATGTATGAGATGCATGACCTCCATGACGTAGACTACGAGAACTACAAGGAGAGGAAAGCATTGGAGGAGCGAGAGAGAAGGAAAGAAGAGAGACAGGAACACGTGTTTAATGCGAGGGACCGGGGCTACGATCCAGAGGACGAGGATTACGACTTTGACAGCCCGAGGAGCAGGCGGGCTAAAGACGAGTACAGGTAAACATTTCAATGTTCAGATACCTGCTGCTGCTCCCGCTGCTCAGGGAGTGATGGAAAAATATATAATTTGCGCTGGCACATTCCTGTGCAGTCTTCCTGTGCAGAGTATAAAAATCAATCAAGGGAAAGGGCTATAAACTGCAGATTCTTCTCGTGATAGATTAATCTCATAGGTGAATCATTATTTAATAAATCTCAATTCCGTCATCAAGCTTGTCATACCATACAGCTAAATGTGGCCTTCGAGCTTCGCAACTCTTAGCTCTGTCAAGCCCGTAAAGTATTAAGACGTGATAGTGTATGTAAAGAATTCGTAAAACAATAATTGGTAAAACAGTATTTTTATGGTACAACACGATCCTTATAATCTCCTAAATTTTGTAATTTACAAATTTAAAAGGAACTTTGTAAAGAATATTATGATGTATGTCTTCTTCGTCGAATCGACCATTCTAATTGCAACAGATAAATTAGTATTACTTATAATTACATTAGTTCCTATGTTTAATACACTGACTACACTAGTATTGAGTAGTATGGACTCTTTACCCTGAACTGAACAAGAACTTCACTACATAAATAGGTAATAGTAATGAAGAATTTTGACAGGAACCACCGCGGCCGTTCTGAATACTACGAGCGTGATCCAGAAGATAATGATTACGAGCGATCCCGGGGCCGGCGCGCGCGCAGTGCGATGTTCGACTACGAGCGCCGGGGTGCTGCGCCTGCGCGACACGAGCCACCTTCCCGACGGCTCAGGAGGCTGCAGACCGTAGAGGACAGCCGACCTTACAGACACTATGTACGGTTAAAATCTATTTTCATAATACTTCATAAAGTTTCATCTTTATGGGGAGTTTGTATCCTACTAAGCATGGGCTAGTGTTTGGAGATACCAAGAAAACCGGGAGAAGTGGGGCTTCTATAATCACAATTTCTGCGACTGACCCGCTGTCCAATCAATGGCGCAGCTACTGTCGCGACATTCCGGTCTTACAAAGTTGGTTCTATTTCTTTCTTTCTCACGCACCTGTAATTTCTCTCCGAAAATGGAACAATATAAATAATATAATAATTATTATTGTGTACAGACGCCGTCCCCGGAACGCGATGACTGGAGCGACGAAGTGGCGACCGTGCCACGCAGAAGTCGCCCGCCTGGTATGTGTTAAACACAACAATTATTATTATAGTGTTTTGTGCATCCAAGTCACAATCAAATCATTCCTAAATCGAAACGTGAAATATTAATTTCTGTTCCAGCTGCGTGGGGTTCTCGTCAGTCGGAAATATATCCATTGCCGGCAGAACCCTCTTACAAAGAAGAGGTAAGCTTTTTATCTCCTCCGATTTGAGTAATGGAAAATTAAACAAATTTTCTTTCTTTCAAAATATGGACACTGTATGTAAATCATTATTAAAGTACTTAAATACCCATTAAATGTTTATGTAGCTGGCGGACATAGCAGAAACTACTGTTGAATGCATAGGAAGTTGAAATTGAATGTATATATTACAGATAAAGCCAGTTCCGATCTGGTTGTGCGTATTCCTGGTGGCGTCCTATATCGTGGCGGGCACGTTCCTATTCAAGCGCTGGGAGGGCTGGGCCTACCTCGACGCTGCTTACTTCTGCTTCATCACGCTCACTACCATCGGCTTCGGGGACTTCGTGCCTGCCCAAGTAAGCTTTGGCCTGAAAAACTATTACTGCCATTGAAATCCATTGATTTCAACGATGCTGAACGTAGCTGACCCATTGGTCAGCTGACCCATTGGTCAGCTACAATAATGTACGTATCTTATTGGATACCTGGATGATAAAGTTTTTATGGTGAAGATTTAATCCAATGGAAATTCCATTGTTCCAATGTTTTTGAGGCACAAACACAACAGAATGTAGTCGTATATTTGTAAAGCAATGGACTAAGTAAGTGACGTAGGACAGATGGAGAAGAGAATTGGTAGGTAGGTAATGTTTCATTCTATCATTAATGACCTAGAATGAAACATTTTAGAAGAATTAGAGAGACGCCTTCACTCGTCACTGGAACAACGATGGCATTTGCTAATAATAGTTCTCAAGTATTCTTTTTTTTACAATATCACAGGTAAATTATGAGAATGGACTTCTTCATTCTTCCAGGGCCAGAGTCTGGAAGACCCAGCCGCAGCAGTCCACTCCATCGCTCTCTGCTCCCTGTACCTGCTATTCGGCATCGCGCTGCTGGCGATGTCGTTCAACCTGGTGCAGGAGGAGGTCCGCGCCAACGTCGCCGCGCTCGCCACCAAGCTCGGCATCATCAAGCCCAGGGACCAAGACTCCGACTCAGATTACTGAAGGATCGGCTTAACAGGACCAAATGAGTGCCTTGATAGATACCTAGTCATTTTTTTGTTCCTTAGAATATGGTAATAACATAGAGCCAGATATTAACACGGTAGTGCGATACATATTCTGCTTAATTGGCATAAGAATCCGCTTAGCTGTGACAGATGGACGAATGATCCTATAAGGGTTCCGTTTTGTATATTTTTGTAAGGGAAATATTCCGAGTACAAATTCCCAAGTTAATTTAAACAAATAGGAGTAATAATAAAGTTACTTTGCACAGAAACAATGTTGAAAGTAACTATGCCGTTAAACATAAATGGCTTTGTGCGTATTAATAACTCGGTGCATGCGCAATAAAACCTTATTATATTATGATTAGGGATACATTTATCAATTTTATTGATACATTTATCATTTATCAATTAATTTTTAATTTAAAATATTAAATGTATTTTGACTTCCGGTCAAAAAGATAATGTTTTTTTAAATAGGCTAAGAACATAAGCTTTCATTTAATTCATTTTCCTACTGATGAATCCAAGCTGGCTCTTCATTTTCATCTCAATTCTCTGTGTTTATTCTCCCTGTTGCCTTCTCAGCCGTCACTCCCAGGATCTTCCTGCTTTTCCTTCTCCACTTCGCACCGTCGTCAGCATTACTATTATTGGGTTTCGAATTTTCATGTCAACTACTATGATTAATTAATATATAGTTTCATACACGTGTTAATTAATAAATTTAATTAATAAAAAAATTATAAAATTTATTTACTTGCTTTAAATGTAGTAGACAATATTATGCTAGTAGTTTCATACATTTTAGCCATTGCATGGAAATTAATATAAATTACTGAATAATGCACCTAGTTGAGAGTACCTCAGTCTGGTCTGTTTTATTCTTCTGTTCGCTGATGGATACTTATTAATTACTGTGTTATTCAAATTTTGTATTTGGGTACATTAATTTTTCTATCTTTTAAGATACTGTAAACACAGGTTTACAGTATCTTAAATGACAAAAAATTTGTGTACAGACACCAACTATTAAAATATAGAACACTATACAACACAGGAATACAAAAAGAACGAACATTTCACTAGTTGTGTGTATTTTTTTCATTGTTAACGTTCTGTCACAGCAGCCCTATAGTGATCCGAAGGCAAGAAGGACATCTTTTTTCTATAAATTTAGTAATAAGTGTTAATTTACAGCATTTCTGATACATGATTGCGGTATTTACAAAAAGTATTTTGCAGTCAGTATGAAATGCAACGATGTCATTCGTTGGCGCTAGATTTTTATAGTTTATGGTGCGTGTATGTGTATTCTTAAATAATAAATAAAACTTTTGTTAATTTTTCGATATGTATCTTATTTTAGCATTGTAGAACCATCTAGTTTACTACTTTATCATACTACATCTATGCTATCGAAATGCCATAAAAGTTCTTCTGTTTTCCTCTTTTTTTTTGGTTTTAACCCCTTAACGCAAAAAGAGAGGTGTTATAAATTTGACCGCTAAGTGTGTCTGTCTATCTGTATGTGTACGTAGCACCGTAGCTCATCAACGGGTGAACCGATTCCAATATGGTATGTTTTATTTGATAGCTAATTTTTATGCGATGGTTCTTAGATATGTATGATCGAAATCGGTTCAGACGTTCAAAAGTTGTAGCGAAATGAATATTGAAAGTGGGGGTTTTTAATTTGTCTAACAAATAAACTTGTATCGCATGGAGGCGCAATCTCGGCCAAAAGCCAAAATTCCAATGGACATAGGTAACTAGGTAAGTACAACATCGACTGGATCTTACATCGTCATAAGCTGATTACACTTTTGAATACATTATTTAAGAGATAGCAATATCTAATCGATAAAGCAAGGAATGAAGATCGTATTAACATACGCACATGTATTTGCCTTCCTCAGTTGCAGGACATTTGTCTTTGTAGGCCGCAGTGGCTCGAGGTCGTCAAAATCAGAAGAAAGTGATGGATCATTAGCACCAAGTATTGAAAACTTGGAGTGTTTTTAAAACTACCTAATTTGTTTTTATATACTTAAAAAAGGTTAGAAATCGGAGCACCCTCGTAGAAAAAGTTAGTAACTTGTTCTTTAACATATTTTAAATTTTATTTATAAGCAAGTTTTTTTTATAAATATGTCATTTTTGCCACAAGCTTTTATTGTCGTCGGAGGGATCTTGTATAATTTTAAATCCTGACAAAAACCCATGTCCGTGCTGTAAACCGTTGTAGAGTTCCCTCGTTGGAATCCGATCCGTGGTGTATCATGAGGAACTCTGTGGGACAACTGGAAGAAGGAGAATTGCAAGATTTGATTACAGACAGACAAGCAAACATCAACATTTTACCCTCGGCAACATTTCACTTCAACGTGTAGCTGACTTATATCCGGCTCTAGTCGGATATCATCACGTATCCTTTGATAAAGGCTAAACCTGGGTCTAGCCGAACATAAGAAGCTACAGCTCTCAGCTTGCTACAGCTAGGTAGCCAACTGAGACCGCATACCTAGGTCTAGCCGGCTAAATCCAGATGTAGTCGGAGTTTTGCTGTACCATAAGACAAATACAAAAAATCACAATACTGTAACCAAGATAAAATTGTCATTCTGCAGACATGGCAGACACGAAGGCCGAGAAAGGCGAGTCTAAATCTCCTGCAATAGACCTGGACGCCATCTTGAAAGATGAGGTGGGCCAGTTCGGGCGCTACCAGCTCGTCACGCTGGCGCTGGCTGCGTTGCCGGTCATATTCTCCGCATTCGCTTCTGGAGAGTACATCTTCACCACTGCCAGAATTCCTACTAGGTGAGGTTTACTCTTTTGAAATAGTAATTTAACTTTATTACTAAGATGCTTTTTGAAAATCTATTACTTTATTATTATTTCTATCTGTAACATTTATATTATGAAAATGATTTGAAATAAAACTCGATTTGAAAAAAAAACCGAAAGTATCTCGGTCAAGTCCATGTCATATTGCTTTGTTGTAAATTTTTAATTAAATAATGTAATGTAATGTAATGTAAATGTTGTAAATTTTGACGACCTCGGTGGCGCAGTGGTAAAGTTCTTGCCACTGAACCGAGAGGTCCCGGGTTCGATCCCCGGTCGGGTCATGATGGAAAATGATCTTTTTCTGATTGGCCCGGGTCTTGGATGTTTATTTATATATGTATCTATTTATAAAATATAGTATCGTTGAGTTAGTATCCCATAACACAAGTCTCGAACTTACTTTGGGGCTAGCTCAATATGTGTGATTTGTCCTAATATATTTATTTATTTATTTATTTATTTTAATAGTTTATAAAGGACTATATTTTGAATAGTTTATAAAGTAAAACCAGATGTATATACCCAGTGTTATAGACTAAAATACTTATGTATATTTTGCCCTAAATTGTTTGATAAATGAGTATAAACACGTGTTGATTAAGAGATAATGACAATTTTAATAAATTTATGTTCCTACAACAATAAAATATTAAATGATTACCAAAATAATCTTATCGAGGTCTTTGTTCTCTCAAAGTAGTTTGTTGTTTTCATCAAAAATGGTAAGATTTTTTTCATCATAAATAATACTGATTGAAATTTAGTTGTGAGCTTCGATCGAAATGATAGCGGACAATTTTTTAGTAATTAGACGGAGCGGAAGTAGGAATAGTTTATTAGCGTTTAAGCTTTGTCAGACACTTCCCACTAGGACTCATAAGTTTCGTAGGTCTCGCCCACTTTAATCCAGCAAAAAAAACGACTTGCAGCGGTGGAACGACAATTTTCCTCAATTCTTCTCAGCAGTGCAATAAAATATGATTTAAAATTTGACGTGAAAAAGTGTCTGTTAGGTTTAATTTATAAATGTTAATATTTTTTTGTTCTATGTAATGACCTCAAACAGATGCCGCATCGAGCAGTGCGACGGGTCCGCGAGCGAGGTCCCTATGCCCGAGTTCCGGCCGGCCTGGGTGCTCAACGCTATCAACGGCACCAGCGCGGACTCGTTCGAGGCCTGCTCCCGCTTCCCGGACCAGCTGCCGCAGCTGCCCAGCAACGACACCTGTCCTGCCGACTGGTTTGACCGCTCCACGGAGGTCGACTGCGATGGGCATGTCTATGAGAACAGTCTAAGTGTTGTTTATGATGTAAGTCATTCTCGTCTAGTTTACTATGTAAATAGCTACCTAAGTTAGGAAATCGTTCATATACAGATTATAATATTTTAGATTTTCTGGGCCTAGTTTAAGACATACTCAATCTGCACAAATTTGACTGAATGTCTGATTCGAAAACCTATCTCTGTGTGATATTCATAATAGCGAAATTTCCACAAGAGCCGCTTAGAATAGCTAGTTGTATATAAAATGTGTTTGTCCAGTTCGACATGGCGTGCGACGAGTGGCGGCGCTCGCAGATCGGTTCGATCCGCACGATCGGCACGCTGCTCGTGCTGCCCATCACGGGCTTCATCTCCGACCGCTGGGGCCGCCGCGTGGCGCTCACCATCAACGCCTTCAACACCGGCTGGATTGGCCTCGTGCGCTCCTTCGTCAACTCTTACGAGTGGTTCCTCGCGCTCGAGGTCATCGAGTCTACCGTTGGGGCGGGGGCGTTCTCCTCTTGTCATATTTTAGGTAAACATCTACAAATTTTGATCATTTTTATCACGACTGACTTTTAATATTACTCTGCTCTAAACGCTATCAAAATTCTAAAAAATAAGAGTCATTGACATAGTTATAATAATTTGAATGTTTGCTTTCAGTTACCGAACTGGTTGGTCCCAAATATCGTGTTATGGCGGGAGCCACAATATCAACTATGTTTGCTGTGGGACAAGTGATACTGGGCTTCATAGCTTGGGGTGTGCCAGCATGGCGTCCCCTCACGCAGGTGCTCTACATTCCCCAACTTTTCGTAGTCACATACTTCTGGATCCTTTCTGAATCTGTACGTTGGCTTATGAGCAAGGGCCGCTATGAAGAATCAGAAGCAATTTTGAAAAAGGTGGCAAAAGCGAACAAAATGCAATTGTCTGACAAATCTTTGGAACTCTTGCGCTCAACCGCGGAAGCTGAGAAATTGATCAAAAAACCAAAAGAGCCGTGGCTGCCGCTGCTTGTATTCAGATCCCGCGTTATTCTAATGCGATGCTGTGTGGCTCCGATCTGGTGGATCACGAATACTCTAGTCTACTACGGCATGAATATAAATGCAGTGAATTTATCAGGGAATAGTTACCTGAACTACGTTTACGTGGCGGCTATCGAGATCCCTGGGTTCTGGACCGCTATATTGCTGCTGGACCGCATCGGCAGGAAACCTGTGCTCATTACTGCATATTGGCTGTGCGCCGCCTGTCAATTTATATTCGCTTTTATGCCCGCAGGTATATTTTACTTTTAATTTATCTTTGTTACCTTCAGTTTGGTGTTTTCAACAATTTTCACATTTACATCTGTAGATTGATATAGATATTAAAAGATTGATCTATGTAGGTATCTTACCTTCTTATCCCACCTAATATAATGCGAAAGTAAGTATATTTGTTTGTTACCTCTTCACGCATTATCTACAGGACCGATTGTTATGAAATTTGGTACACGGGTAGAAAATAATATAGAATAACACATAGGGTACTTTTTGTACTCGAAATTCTCAGGGGAGCGATTCCCGGGGCGCAGCTTTTTATGTTAAATTTTATCGATTAATTTGTATTTGTTTTAGAAATCAAGTTGAAGTTTATAAATAAAAATTATTTCATTTATCCGCATATTTTCTTCATTAATCCACTCACTACCTTAGCTCTTACTTACTTACTTATTATTACAGGCAACGAAGGCATAGCGATGGCAATCTACCTAGTGGGCAAGTACAGCATCGCTATAGTGATGACGTCCGTGTACGTGTACACGTCGGAGCTGTTCCCCACCAAGTACCGCCACAGCCTGTTTGCCTTCGCCTCTATGGTGGGACGACTCGGCTCCATCACTGCACCGCTAACTCCGGCTTTGGTATGTTTATTTTTATTTCTCTCTCTCTCATCTCTACATGTTCCAGGATGCATTTGGGGCTGTGATGCAAAGACCGGGGTTTCACAGCCGAATAACTGAGAACATGCGAAGATGAGAAAGAAAGAGAAAGAATCATACGTGACTGACCTGTATTTTCATAAACATTTTCAATAATGATGACAAAACCTACGACAGGCTCAAGAGGTGTGGGAGCCGCTGCCGCAGGTGCTGTTTGGCAGCTTCGCGCTGGCGTCCGGGGCGCTGATCTTCACCACGCCGGAGACTCTGCACACCAAGCTGCCAGACACCATGGAGGAGGCCGAGAACATCGCCAAGCGCAAGATGGATGATTGATTTTGTTACTCATAAACTACTCATTTTAATAATAAATAATTTTATTACCTAATAACTGTTGCAATTATAATTGTAGACTCAACGAACAAAGATACGAATATAGTATTTGTCTACATTCATATTATAAATATCAATATTATCAGGAAGGAAATGTTACTCAAAATACAAGGACCTCACATGGCGCCTAAAATACCGTCGTGGCGTCGTCTAACACGGATCACGCGCGGGCCGGACACCGAATGGTAGAATCGACGAGTATGAACTAATGACGTATAATTAAGGTTTTTACATTATTCACTAATTTATATATATAGATATATATTCCGGATTATGTCCACACGTAAATATATTTATTTAGATTTAGCTAAAAGACAAGCATAGTGTAAAGAAAAAGCAATTAAGTCTTCACAGGCAGAACAAAAATATAGACTCAGAGAATTCCAAGCAAACACTCAAAGTTGCACACGAAAACACATAATATATTGTAATATTATGTAATAAGATGATTTTCATTATTTTTTCAAGTTTAATAAACCTACCTAAGTTCTAGATCTGTCAAGTCTAGTGAAATGTTGCTGACCAAACATGGTAGTGATCTCGGCAAAGAAGACTACAATTAATTGGGCTGAAGAAAGTATCCAGACCTTGGCTGCATTCAATGACTGCCTTAGTTGGTACTTAAACAATATTGAACCGTATAAAATGTGGAACTCTAATAAGTAAGTATGTAGGAAAAAAGGAAACATTTACTTACTTGATAAAAAAATATTAAAAAGTGGTCACTTTAAATACTTAATAAAACACACAATTTGATTTCAGAAAATTTTTGACTTGTGTACAGTACATACAATATCAAAGTCAAGACAACAAAAACTCTATTAAAAGTTGTAAAACTTTCTTTCGTCCTCACCGCATTATCAGCATATAGGTTGCTAGAATTTTTTAAAACATGCAATTAAATAAAGAGCAGAACAACCACAAATTAAAAATATAATTACTTAATATCGATTCAATATCGCTTACATACTGACATTGAATATGAAAGTCAATTAGATTCATAGATTCAATAAAATAAGTCAGTAAATATGTTCAAGGTTGATTCAAGATGAATGATTATTTTGACAACTGTATAAATAAATCGAGTCAGCGTGTACCAGACTTTCGTTTAGTAAATATAAAAGTTGAAATTTTCAATCGAAAGGCAAATAATATATTTTAACGGACTAAGTTTGTATGTGTATCACAGTTAATTTAGAACTAATACCTAACATCCATGCACAACAAGACGACATTAAAATAGTAAATCATAACTTTTATATCTCTTAACGACAAAATCAATATTTTAACATCAAAATTTAAATAGATAATGACAATTCTTAAATATACATAAAAAATTATATAAAATAATAGTAAGAAATAATTTTAAACTTTTTACTTCAAATGTAAGAAAATATTGTTCTTATTTTATTATATTATGTTTTCTGTCATTTTATGTATGTATAAACCTGTAAAACATATTAAGGAGGAAGACTTTTTCACTAAATTACTTATAAAAGATGCTTAACTTACTTTTGTAACAATTGTCCTTACGTTGACATTATAAATATCACGATTAACATGAAGTAACTTACTTAGTACTTATTACTTAAAATATAAGCACTTCATGTAGCACCTAATCTAAAGTACAGGGGACAGATCAACTTAACCCACTATTTAACTAACTTTAGTAGGTGGGTCAGGTATATCGGCCCCGCCTGCACCTACATTAATTCTATGCTCATATAACCCCAATTGTCGTAATGACGCAACATTACTCTCCTACAACCGTTATACAACAAATCCATAATGATCAACTTGGCATCTTCTGAATCAAAATGAACTTCTATAGCACATAGATGTGTTTATGTGTTTCTAAAGATCACTATACGGACTGTTAATATACAAGTGGATAAGCTGGTCTTATCCGTAGCCAGTCCAAAGCATGCACAATTGTCGGTTAGCTAGCAGCGTTGTTCATCTGGATGTCGTTTGTTTTCGGCTGTTTCCGGATCTGTTCGGCCTCCTGGATGGTGTCGGGGAGCCTGGTGTTGAGAGTCTCTGGAGTGGTCAGCATGAGGCCGCCGGCAACCAACGCTGTCGCTCCGAACAGGACTGATGGCAGCCATTCTATGTATATTGCCTGTAGACAAGTTATTCATTTAATATTATGAACATATTGATCGTTCTGCTTCGCGAACTGTGCAGGTATAACTGCGAATACAGATCACTATTTTAATAATGTTTATAGCTGTACTCAAGATAATAAATATGGATGCAATGACAATCATCTTGCTCAAATGTCATCCAGAGCTCAAGCAATGAGGATGGTTCTCTAGCGTCTAGCTCATAAGATCAATTTATCCTTAGCATCACATACTCACCTATAAACCTGAATCCAATTCATATATCTGAATCTCGATTCCAACAGCTGTCCCAGTATCCAGATAAAAGTAGCGTCACAACTCTTGGCACAACTCATAAGGCGTCATAATTTCGTATTCAGGTATTGAACTGTCTAAAAAAAGTTTATCGCCTTTTGAAGGTTTTTCGAGTCCCATTTGTAGTACGTACCAGCAACGGCATCTGCGGAGCGACGATGGAGCCGATCCTGCCGACCATGGAACAGAAGCCCAGCAGTGAGTGGCGCGCGTGCGTCGGGAACAGCTCCGACGTGTACATGTAGATGCCGCTGAACGCCTGCGTGATGGCGATCTTGCCCATCAAGTATAGCAGAGTCGCTAACCACGGCATCGCTGGAATGTCATATAAAATGTTTTATTTTTTACTTCATATTTAATTTCATTAAGCCGGTCGATTCATGGGAAAGATGCCAATTTCACACAAAAGCACCTAATACTTTTAGTTTTTCAATAAAGAGTATTAACCATCATAAAATTCCAAGATTAGAAGGCGCTATACCCACTGCCCAGTCGTGAGCTTTTTGTGACTATTATTAATTTTGATCTGAGTTTTAAGTAAGACAGTGAATCCATATATAACAATTTCACAATTATGAATGAAATAAGACTCACTTTTAGGAACAAAGGCGATTGCCACACACGACAATCCACAGACAGTGTATGCCACCAGCAAGGTCCTCTTTCTCCCAACCCTGTCGAGCACCAACGCGTTGGTGACCACCGCGATAACCTCCACGCTTACCACCAACATATAGTTGGTGTATTTGTCCCCCGCCAATGAGACACTGTTGATGGCCAAGCCGTAGAACACGAACGTACAGGTGATCCACCACCAAGAGCAGATTGCCAGGCGGGTCATGATGATCGGTGAACGCAACACCTGCACAAAAATTTCGTTATCATATATTTTTGGAAATTTTAAGTTTGTGTAGCAGATTTATTTCAGACGCTATATTACCTGCATCCACAGACCACTCTCTTCTTCTTTATCTTCTTTCTTCTGTTCTTTTGGCTTTTCCTCCGTCAACTGTTTCATCGTTTCATCAGACAAGGTGACTTTATTCATCTTCGCCGCCCTCATTATTATCTCAACTGCTTCTTGTTTGCGTCCCTTCGAAAGCAGCCAGCGAATACTCTCGGGCAGTAAATACACGTAAGATATAAATAGCAACGATGGTGGGTACACCACTATGATGAAAGTTCGCCAGTAGTGGAAAGTTTTGGCGAGGAGAGCGAAACTGAGACCACCTAGCACCAACATAATACCGAGGAAAGCCGTCGTCAGCACGCGTTTGTCTTGGCCCAGGAGTTCAATCGCTGAAAAATTAAATTAAATTGGTTCCGATTTTTAAAGCAAAATTAGACATTTTAGTAAAGAATTTTCTTTTTTTCGAAGCTAGCTCTAATTAGCTATTTAACAGTTAATCGAGCTCTCAACCATTGAGTTTCTTGTCTTCTATCCATTGATACCTGGCTCATTTTCCTACTGATTCCAATTTTTTAATAAAAGTGGACACTTACTGAGGATATATGCGGCGGGAAAGGCACTGGCACCAGCGACAGTCTCCAGGAACTCGATTACGACGTACATCTCGTAGGAGACAGAAAAAGCCTTCAGCGAGCCGATGGCACCGACCAACGTGCAACTGAGGATCAGCGCACGTTTGCGGCCCCAGCTGACGTCAACCATACAAAGTCGAATATAAATACAATTCCATATGCTTTTTAAATGAGAGATAAAACAGCTAACGTAGCAAATTTTACACGCATTTAAAATAAAAACTTATCATTCAAAAATTTTGAGAAAAAACGGTGATTAACCCCATTTACGGATGGAGATACTTTTGGAATCTTCTAATCTAAGATTGTATTTATTTAATCTTACATAAGCACTAGCTCGATCAGCAGGCGTGTAGTATCGTTTAGTTAAGAAAGATGAAAGTCAAAGGACTCTCTATTAACATTTCGTTTGTTCCAAAGAAAATAATTTACCGATCTGAGATATATCCGAGGATGGGCAGCGACACCAGCATGCCCACGTTGTGGATGGTGCCCACCAGCGTGCGCTTCCACTCCTGGCACGCCAGGTTGAACTGGAACAGGGAAATAAAATCATTAGGGTGGCAATCTCTACATAGTATCAGCTTATTGAAATAAAAGAACTTAGTGCTTATTGAAATAAAAGAACGAATTTTAATAAAATTCGTTCTTTTAAGCACTTTTGCAGAGACTCATCTTTGACATGACTCAGGAAACTATCTTAAGCTTGTGTAGTGTAATAAACTGCAATGACTTTAACAAAACACCATTTTATTCTACGAATATCTATCGAATATTAATGTAGAGGAGAATAACCTGTGAGAGAGTACCTAAAAAGGTTCAAGCACTTTGTTGTCTATAAATAATATAAAACAACAATACTGAAGCGCATAACTTTAATTGATGCGTCCTATATTTAATGTTCGTCGTCAATATTCTTATCTTTTATAGCATCTGCCAGGTTTCGTTACATCAGTCTGTGTAATCATCTGGGTGTGCAGCACACAATATAGTGTGATTGTAAATCATTAGATTGCGCGGCCATGCGGTGCGATTGCGGCAAATGATATAGCGCGCTTAGTGACATCACAAGGCACGATCCAAATCCAACCAAAATCATATAAGCATTACCATTTGAATTTTTCTCATTGATTGATTTAAGTAGTCAGACTTTTAAAATATTTGTGATACTTCAACTTCAATATATTTTTATGGAGAACTTTTTAAACTCTGTACATGTGAATTGGTTGATACGAGAGGTACAGTCACGGTACAGCAGGCGTTCAGCAGCAGTAGTTCAAATTCAATTAATTTATTTAGAAAGACCATTATGTTTCTTACATTTTTTTTTAAATATTACCAAATAATATAGTACTAATAGTATATAAAAAATGTTATGATCGTGATCGATTGCTGGTAGAAAACAATATAGATTATTTATTAAACACAATTAACTAAACAAAATAATGAGAATCGAGCTGATGAAGGTAACTTTAATTGCGGTGGACTGGACTAAAGTTTTTATCAAACCCGTTAACCTGCTACTACATAAGAAGCGACTCCATAAAAAGGTGACCTCGCACCAGCACCAGTAGAATGACCTCCACTAAGTCTATGATTCGAATCTCAGATTTGCAAACTCGTGATAGCTAGGGCATGTGATTCTATTGTCCCATCTGTATTACCTACAACATCTCAGTAAACATGAAGTCAAGATGAAAATCAGTACCTATTTAGAAGCTCATTTTGCCACAACACTGTCTCCGGTCACTTGCAGGCCAGAATCTTAGAAGAAAGTTTGCTTGTTTGAACTTTAAATCCATGGAACCATATATAAGGTAAGAACATTGGGTTGTACCAAATATTGAAACCAGGTTCTCATGCAATCGAAGTTCATTTCGTTAATTTCATCAAGTTTTTTTTTCGAATGTTTCAATCAATCGAAAATATTCAGTGGATCGATACGATAAATAATATTCTGTGAAAGCTGAAAATATTTTAAAAGTTCATAAAATGTATGAAATGAGGGCGAGGGAACTTCAATTGATAAATCAGGCCCTCGGTCAGAACTAAACTTGTGATTTAGCTGTATATTGTACCTAAATCTGAGCTGTTGATGTAATACAAGTCCAGCAGTAGTTTCTTATCAGTTGTGTAATGAAAGATTAAGCCTGACGGTTCGCGGTCAGGTTTACGAGTGGAGTCGCGTAATTCTTTCAATTGGCTGATGAAGACGATTTCGAAGGCTACTGCACCCAATTGGCTGGCAATTCCTTTGTCAAGGTCCAAGTGGCATAAATTCTGGGTACGGAAGGGTTTATTATTGAAAACGACAGGTAGGTACATTTACTCAGTTTTAAGTGAGCGGAGTGAAGATATCATATATCAGATCCTAGTTCTAATAGGGAAAGGGCTATGGAAATAGTGTCAATGTAAATTGATGTAAGAAACATCGAGAAAAATGAATGTACCAGTTGTAACCAGTACCTTACAGACCAGTTGTAACCAGTACCTTAGCAGAGCAGACATGTAAACTTTTGGTAAATATATTATTTGAAGAAAGTTGAAGTAATGGAAAATGCTACTAAATATGTATTCCAATTTCTAGGTCAGAAAAATAAATTACCGATGCATGCGATGAATTAATTACCTGTTGATTGGGTCATGCAAATAAATTAAATACACAACATTTCACTCATTGCAAGATAAGGAGGCCTAATTTACTGAACAAGGCGCGACTATAATGTCTCTAGAAAACTAGCAGCATACGATACTGATAACGAAGTTAATTAAAGAGGAAAGTTCCTGACGAAGGTGACGCGAGCTGTGGTCGACTCTCTTCCAGACGTGTTAATTTTACTAATCGCCGACTACATAGCTCTAACAAGTATATTTGCTTAATTTATTCTAACTAATGAAAGTTATTAGCACATACCTACTAGAAAGAAATGACAAATGTTCTCACTTATTTCTTCATAGCATAACATAAATATCAGAAAATACTTAACTATATCACAACACGACATCTTTGTATCTAATAGAAAAAATGTTACCAATAAAGAGCAAGGATAGTATTTACGATGTCAAGGCAAAGAAACCAATAAACGCCCACACAGGATAGCGCACGAGTACAAATAATACTGGTTGTATTATTTGTACTCGTACAAATAATACAACGTTGTTTTATTATTCGCTAGATCCTCTATGCGAAGTTTTAAATAAATATGAACATTTCTAAATTTGCAATAATATATTAGGACAAATCACACAGATTGAGCTAGCCCCAAAGCAAGTTCTAGACTTGTGTTATGGGGTACTAACTCAACGATACTATATTTTATAACAAATACATATATAGATAAACAGAAAATACCCGACATCATCATGACCCGACCGGGGATCGAACCCGGGACCTCTCGGTTCAGAGGCAAGCACTTTACCACTGCGCCACCGAGGTCGTCAATATTATGATAATAATTATTAAATCGGCTGTTAATTGTAGATACTAGGCGTCTATAGTAGCATCAAGAAGGTGGAATATCATTTTGTCTGTGTGTGTAGTGCAAAAGGAAATTGACGTCAATATTGTTGTGCGGTGTTTGTTTACATGTCAAGATTAGGTACATTTTCATAGTTATTTTTTATCCCCCTTTTTGGAAGTGTTGATATTTACTGGAAACTTCGCATAAGTATCAAGGTACCTAAGGTACCCTATCACCCTGTTTCGTATACGTGTGCACGGGGTATTTGATACACCCTGTATATTGTACCTCTATACACAAACGTACGTCTATTTATATGATTCTAAATAGACCAAATATCTGTCGTAAGAATATCCGGAAGGTAAGGATTCAAATTCAAACCATATTCACAGATGGTGTGTCATTACCATAGATAAAATAAATATGACATATATTTCTTTTATCTATGGTAATGACATTAGAATTTAGACAATTAGATCGGAAAATGTAATACCTACCGAAAAACTAATTATCCCAGGTTCGAATCCTAATGCTGTCATGTGAGGTTATGTTTACTTAAACAACTGTTCAACAGCCTTCTGACTCATATATGTGTGGTGGATTTCCTATACCACCACTTGCTTCCGGTGTGGAGGAAAACATCGTACAGATACATGCACTGCATACTGACACTGGCGGATTGTTTTTGTTTCTACTTGCTAACGTATGAACGTACTCATCCTCAATGTCCAGGTTTTATGTTAGTACACTGGCCACTGATAAAAGAATAAATTATAATGTGTTCTTAGTTTTAATATTTTTTCACATATTGAGAGTTAGGATAGAAGTTATAAGAAGTACGAATAAGGTTTTGGAAGTTCAATATAATTATTTTCATTACCACTACACGTTAGTTTTTATTTAATATAGACCAACAATTTGAACAATCAACAAAAATCAAATCATTGGCAATCTGGAAATTTTACTTTTTATTTCGGAATAGCAAACAGACAATTTGAATAAAATCCGACAGCAGTAATAGTAATGACGTTACAGCCTCACCTCAGCCACAATGGTATCCCAAGAAGCATAGAGCCACTGGTCACAAGGCTGGAGGTCCTCCGTGAAGGTCGTGCCCTCGCGGCAGCCGCCGGCCAGGTCCAGCGGCTCCCGCCTGGAGCAGCGCTGCTGGCGGCCCGCGGCCGGCAGCGCACCATCCAGCCACGCCGGGTGGTATTGTGTACTGTTCGCAGACTCGCACTCTGGCACCACGCATCTGCAATTACATATATTAATGTTACATATATATAAAGAGCAACATTCTTGTTTAATACAATAATAGGTACAAAGTTCTCACAACATAAAATGTTGTATAACTTAACAGGCCTCCGCTCAGCCTTATCCAGGCATTCGTCTGTCATCGTCATCATCCGCCTACCCTTATCCCAATTTACCCGGGTTCGGTGCAGCACGTCCTCCACTTCTCCCTATTTTGTGTTAACTGATCTGTAACATTCTTCTTGCTAAGAGCGCCGTGTTCCGATTCGACGACAGAGTACGTCGTGCTCCGTTGTTTTCTCTATAGGGTTTGACAATCCCGTGCGTTGATTGATGTACGTCAAAACTTCATACAATTTCTACATTCTTTTGCATTGATCCGTCGACGAATATCAACGTGACGGACGACGTCGCAGCGCAACTGAGCAATGGGAACACGATCTTAATCCTCATTTGTATATCAAATAGATACATTTGAAAAATAATCTTGACTTGTATGATTATTATATGAACCTATATGAGTAAAGCCTTACCTTTATGACCATAATCTGAGCAGTATTCACAATTTAAAATAATTATCATTTCCTAGCAAGCGCTTGCATGCAATGCTTGCAAATAAAAAATTATAAAAAAACAACAAAATGAATAACCAATTTCTGGGATTTCACATTCAACAAATACTGAGTGCATGTTGACACAGATCCCACAGATTTTATTTGACTAGTATAATGATGAATAAATCAACATTGTCGTGGCAAACACATTCGTTAATGAGTTATAGTTTATTTCCAAATCATTAGCCTATGATTTAATGATTTGGATAAATATCTCCCAAACTGCACAAGACCGTATCAAAGAATGAAGCGAGGCAGCAGTGGGACACTTACCGGCTCGTAATAATAATAATAATAAACGTGAACACATCATGATTTGTTAGAGATGCAATCGAAGTAGTATATATCACCAGTACGGTGATATTTTCGTTGAAATTTCAACTTTGTATTTATTTAGCAAATCTACATACGAGTACCAATATGTTACTGCGGTTAATTTACTTCAATTATGCTATTATATACATTATTAAGCAAGTATATATACATATCAAAGATAGATGAACTAATCTTTGAATATATGTATTTTTATGTATATAGGTGCTAATATTATTACCGACGAATAATTGTAATGTAAGTACTGTATTGATAAATTAAAATTTCAAAGCAAAATGGAACAGTGATCCCTCGACACATAAGGCGGAATCTCGATTGTGAGATCTTTGCGATTATCAATCTTGTTGTTTGATTCACAGTCGCTGACCATTGCTAAATAACGCAACATTCTTTTGTTATTAGTTTTTTGACAACATTTAATTGTTTCGCATAGCAATGTCGAGTACAATGTCAACGAATCATTTGTTGAGATTTTTTTGCGAAAAAATCTTCAAGTATGCTTAGTGCTCCAACGCCATATTTATTCGGCGTTCGTCCGAATAGATTAGAGGCCGAATATAGTCTAATATATTTTTGTCAAGCCCAACAGTTATTCGATTATTGCCCCTACATGCGCTGTGACCTATTTCGTCTGGGAATGATCCATCTTTGAACATATTACGAACACTTCTTGTGTCAGAATAAATTCAAGCCACCTACAGGCATCTGACATATTTTTGTATAAATTCCACTCCAGTGGTACTAGAGAGCTTAACAATGATATAAACTTTAGTACTATAAGAATACAATGTGTATCTGTCGTACACCTGCGGTGCAGCACGTGGCCAACGTGATAATCAAGCGAATAAAAACAGTTCGCGTGCAACAAAGAGGTACTACGGCAGTTACTGCATCTAGATAAGAGTGCATGTCGCTTATCTACGACTTCCGAGCTAATTATACGCCACACAATGGTGGAGTCTGGAGAACGTGTGTCTACATTTGTAGTAAACGAATTCATTGTACCTAAAGTATTATTGTTTTAGCCGTAGTATTTGCATCCAAAAGGAACAATTTCCAATATCGCATATCATAAAATGCACGGATCAAGTTGTGGTCAATTTCATCCTATTTAACTTGCTTCCGATAAAAAAATATGCTGACTGGCAAACCGCACTAAAATATTTAAAAATAAAACAACATGTTAAAGGTGGACACTATTGCTGTATAAAGATATTTTATTTTATAAAGTACGTAAATCGTATACGTAATTGTACGTGGTAGTCTTGCTTGATATTCCACCTAGCTGCAATGCAGATATGCAAACGAAGACTTCCTCCGAATACAATGGCAGACCGCTTAGCAATCCAGCGCTGAACCGACCAAGAAATACAGGGCTTGACCATCTGTACGATCATAGTCCCAAAGGGTAAGATATATCTAGCAAAAATTATACCAAAGATAGTGCTTTTACGTATGTATTTGAGGTCATACGGATCAGGTCAGAGAATTAGATATTAGTCACAAGTGAGAAGAATCCACAATTGAACAAAATAACCTATGCGAAAACTCAAAACGACATACGTTGGCCATCTTATCTGTCAGAGATTAGCAATTAGCATTCATTATAAAGCAATATGTAATAATGAAGCCATAAAAAACGAATACCTCAAATTCTGTAAATGATGTTCAGGACATTTATTTCGACTTGGTGTTTTGCGACAAACAATGACGATTTTTGTCATGATGAGTCTACTAAAATGTCACTCAATGGGAAGTGACAAAAAATTACAAAAGCAGTTTTGGGGACTTCATTTGATGTATTTTTGCTGCTACCGCAATTGTTATGAAATGTAAAATCAAGTGCTTCACCAGTACCACCAGAGAGCGGTCACAGCAGACTTAGAATAGGTTTAATGTGTATAAATGTCTTAAATAATAGGAACAAATATATTGACTTTTTAGTAAAATCGAGTTTAAATCAGAAGTAATCGGAACAGATATAACTGGTGTATTCTTTATTAGGTATACGTTTTATCTGCATACAACATTTTCTTTTTAATGTCAATGTCATCAATTGTTTAAAATGAAACAAACCAATATCTACAAATGAAATTCGTATCAATGGTTTGTTATTTTGTGTTACGTATATACATATATCTTATTTAACGAACTGCAGTTTTTTAAACATTTAAATTTATTTTTATGGCTCAGCCATGTTTCAGGAACTGTGTGTATCGTACATTGTTCACCAAGGCAAGAACGTAACGGGTTTCGACGAGGGTGACATGTTAAGCCCGAGCATACATGTTTTATACGACATCTGCCTACTAGGATAATGAAATAAGAAGATTTTTGCTTGCGCGCTTTAGTGGCGTTAAAATATTTTCAATACTGTCACTAGACAACGACATTATCATCAAATATCAAAAGATTGTTATAAATTTGAAAGAAACTAATTCAACAATTTCCTAATGCGCAACACATTCATTCGCACATATTTTTGTCCAAAAAAGAACAGCATTTCAGACTGGCCAGTCTTAATTTGTGAGAAATTAAAAACAATATGTAAAAGTGACCGGCGATGGAAGCCAGCAACGATTATGAGTTCTCTTTAAAAAAAAACTTAAAAATTTTTTTAGCATTGTCATCGCTATATACGAGGATATATAGCTGTGTTATATATATATATATATATATATATATATATATATATATATATAACACGATTAATGGTTTTTAGATTTACTGAATGACGTTCGTATGTAGCTAGATTCATATTTATTTCAGCCGGATTACACGTCTTCTCAAGGGAACAATGAATTTTCATACAATATTTCCGTCCATATTTTTCGTTCGACTTCAGTCACGTACTTTCACATCTTAGTTTAAACGTGAAATATGATTATTTGTGAGCAAGTGACGTATAAATGGTTTAACTTGGACCCCGAGCTTAGCAGCGTCATGACCCCGAAGGAAACCGGAAATGCGCGCAGGTCAGAGAGGACCGAATTGAAACGTAAGCGTAAGCCAAATTTTTATTCCTTAGACCATAAAAGGGTGACTTGAAAGTTTATATGACAAATGCACCGGGCCGCATTGCATTGCCGCGGGCGGAACAACGGGGAACAACTACTAAGTAGATAATATACTTACTTTACACAAAATGTAATTAAAAAAATTCCAAAGAATGAGACAGTATAAAAATAGTAATATATCATTACAGGGTTTGCGGAGTGTCATTTCATTTAATATGGAAAAAACAAAAGCATTTGACACTGAGATAAGGGTAAAAAAGATTACAATGTTATGAACAAGGTTTTCTTGTTTTTAATATATAGCAATATTATTTATTTACCGGCATTGTTTTAATTATCTCAGCATTCGTCTGTACTAACGCTACGTAGAGTGGGTGTAGAGTAGAAATAAGATGAAGGAACTATGGGGAGTGCTACCTACTCACAGGGTTACTGTTCATTCAAAATATAGAGTTCGAAAAACATATTTTAAAAATGTAATCATTTTACTTGAATTTTCACACTGAAGAACTTTTCAATTCAAAATGATTGGACTTTTCAAATGTGTACGTGTGCACCTGTAGGGCACGTCGGCAGCCAGGAACACGTAGTTCGTGCTGTAGAGCGCCGCCGTCCAGGGCGCCAGCCCCGCCAGCGCGTACACCAGCAGCTGGAAACGGTGCCAGCGCGCGCCGCCGCCCAGCTCGCTCATCACCCGCTCCGTGTCCACCGCGCCTGCTGCCTGCCTAGCTTGCCCTTTACCCATCACTAACTTTTTAAATTCAAATAAATATAAACTACGCGGGAGTTTTTACAACAGCAGCGAATAAACTAACACCGCGGCGATCAGTCGCGGCCCAAATAATACGATCGTAAAAATTATTAAAATTGCCAAATATTGACACACTAACATTTAGGATTTACGAATAATCAATGACAAAGTTGCCACAGGTCAGGCGGTTGACAGTGCGCACGCAGTTGTAAACTAAATGCGCGCGCACGACGTTCGAGAATCTGCAGAAACAAAACATAAAACGAAATCACAAACGAATACTCGATGCGACATCTCATTTCTTAGGCATTCGTGATTCTTTTGCTTGGTTGACAGTTTAAGTTCACTAGTGTGTACTTGTCACTGGACGCAGTAGGTAGTCGTAAAAGTTATGTCAGATGCCTTCAGGCGATTTGAATAAAATCTGACACCAGTGTTAACTTTTATTGCTGGAGTTTGCTTTGACTTATTAGTTGAAGTAACATAACTGACCATCTATCAGTGAGGATCAATCCACATTATTAATGGAGATTATGACGTATTACATCTGCATTTATACAAAATTAGTTTGGTATTAGTAGACAATAAATCCGATTACATTTATAATACCATTTTAATGGTGAATAATTCAACAGGAAAAATTAAAAGTTTGTTTGCAATGAATGGAATCAAATGTATAGTTAAACATACTATTTAAGCCCTTCGAACCTGGATATAATAAAAACAATTGAACAACAATAGGATCCAATAGATCGGGCCGCGCGGGAACTGAAAGGCTACCAATAATTTAGATAGACATGCAAGATGCTTCATTAATAATTGAATTAACATAACATCTCATCTATCGAAAGTTATAAAACTAAATTAGTACATTTAGAAATATCCTTATTTCAAAATTATTCATAAACACAATAACCTTACTCAAAATAACCCCAAGCTAAGAATGTAGAACGCTTTCCTAACACGAGCGGATATCTGGAGGAGACGGCGACGATCTCAGCAAATCCCGCCATTTCGCTCATTTTGGAGGCATAGATGTACATTTGGAGGCCAATTAAAGTATTGATGGCAATGTCTTCATTTGCAGAGAGGAAGCGGAAGCGAACTACTTCAGAGAGCTCGGTCTACCGTAAATCGAATCACGATCTTTCTTAATCGTGAGTACAACAAATATTCTACTTAGGTAATTACTAAAGTAATATTTATAACTAATTACAATTAAGTATACAAATACATTAAATACACAATGGGCTTTTAAATCAAATAAATATAATGATTTGCAATGAATGTAATATAAAAATGGCAGTTATTGCCAATTGAGATTTTAATGAAATTAAAACAATCAGCAACCGCTTCAAGATATTACTCTTATTTTGTAAAGTAACTTTTAATAAAATTTGCTTTCACTTCAATTTAACATAAATTCGTTAGCAACCATAACCCTTTTTTACTCGAATGGAATAGAGACGAAATACATGTATTATTTCTTAAAGAATTACCGGTAATCCACATCTGCGGCCAAAAACACGTAGTTGATCCCGTATATCGCGGCCGTGTACACTGTGAGCGTGAGCAGCGCGTAGTTCATCAGGTGGAACGGCTTGCCCTGGCCCAGCTCCTTCATCAGCCGCTCCGTGTCGAAACCCGCCGCCGTCGCTTCCACTCGATCCGGTTTCTCGGAAAATTCCACGGGTTTTCCCATCTTTTAGGACTATATCATATATACATATAATCAAAATCTAGATATTTTTTCCAAAATCAGTTGATTTACGAAATATTTTTAGACACGTAGTTCATACGTGTCTATGACACTCATTGAAATTTTGGAAATTGAAAACACAGCGAGCACAACATACGGTTTCTACTTTTTTAAAAGATCAACTGTCAGTGAACATACGATGGATAATATTATATTAAATGACTTTTCTCCAGTAGAAATAAGAATATTAAGATAACCGCCCGAATGGTCGTTGTTTGTTTGTTTTTGCGTTAGAGGCGCGGGTTACCGGCAGCCCGCAGCTTGCGACTGGTCGCACGGTCCCATCCCACTGCATCACGACCCGGCGACCTAACGAGTGCTTCACCTACACGACGCGCTGCCAGGAACATGTAGTTCCTGGCAGCGGAAAGTTTATTGCGGAAAGTGGCGCGTGCGCACCGCACGCGCCTTGCGTTTCTAAACATCCTAACGAACGAATTCCGTCTTTTCTTTGTTTAAATATTTCAAATCGTCACCGTATCTGTAATTATAATCTTACGAAGTAGAAATGGATACGACACAGCGTACGCGTTACATCACCAACTCCTAAAATAGAAGAATTACTTAATGACCCTGACCTTCTTGAGACGAATTTACCCTTTTGCTCAAAGTTGTATTTCACAATTCGAGAGTCTCAAGATGTTGATGATTGAGATCAATAAAAATTCAAGATCGAAACCTATCAAAAAAAAGCGAGATGAATGACCCACAGGTCAGTGAAATGTTGACCTATTTTTATTATATTATACTAGAAGCAACAACCTTGTAAATAGCATATGTGACCTGCCTATACCAATATTCTTGCAAGGTTTCAGGATTTTAAATAAACCGTAAAATAGGTAATGTTTTCGCCTATAATTTTATTGACACTGAGTTTCATACACCTAATTCGTTTTTCTTACTACTTTCCTACCGTCCATGTGTCAATCTGTCTGTCGCCGGCGTTCACCAAGAGGCGCCTTATTGACACTTCACCAACAAAAGTTGCAATAACGCAGCGATAACGTAATGGCTTTCCTTTCCAAAAAATTACGCCGCCGCCTTTCATTACAGCTGTGCATAAGTTGAAACATCGGTCCATTACTTCGTCCTAACAGGAAACGTTGTGATATTTTTTATAAAACCAATAAAAAATTGGACAAATGTGCAGATTTTAGTAGAGGTCAGCCTCCGTGCCCTCGTATACGAAACATTAAAAAAATTACATGTTTTAATGAGGATAATAAATAAATCATTTTAGCGTCTCGTTTTTGCTCATGAAACAAACAAATACGAAACGCGCTAAGTTTATCCTTATGGAAATTAGCACTGATATTCTTAACTACGATCTTGGAACTCAATGTTAAAACCAATCCAAATATTTGCACAAATATTTTCTCGATAACCGCAAAATAAAATGTAGGGGCACATCCTTGTCTTGTTATCATTTTGTACACACTCTACCCTTACACATACCTTATACAGGTACCTACATAACACTTAACATGTAATGTTGTAAACATGGATTTAGTAAGTACTTCGTTGTACGGAGTACCTACTAATTCCATGGTTGTAAACGAAGTGAAACTGATGACATGTTATCAGGTATAACACCATAATTATCGTACGTCAGCAAGCCCTAATGCAGTAATTAGGGCTTGTTGACGTACGAATGACAGTTCATTTCATGGTGTCAGTACATCTGCTAAAAGAAGCACTATTAAGAGTCATTTGAAAGCAAGAGTAATTATTTTGCGTAGGATAACTTTTAAAGGTGGGTGCCAGCGAATAAATTGACTCATCGAAGGCTAACGCCCTCATACATAACGATGACAAGACCAACGTGCGTATCTCAGACCATTAAATTTATATGAATTAGTAAATTTATATAATTGAAAATATTTTTAAACGCATATATTAAAAATGTATGACATCTGCAGAAAATAAAAAATTGTTTCCTACTGACATATAATTTAATTTCGTTCCGCGCAAGGAAAAAATATTAACTTATCAACTGATCAAACGTAAGTGACATTGTCAATAACGGTTTGTTAAGACGTGTATTAATCGTAGGTATAACAGTCGAGCAGCTGACCGGACCAAGGCAAGGCTAACAATATTTCAAGAACTGATTGCATATTAAAATGCCAAAACAAAATTATAGTCGGTACAATATGTCATTGCTCTGCACTTTTATTTTCTTTATAATTTTATAGACATTATAGTTTTACTCAATAATTCTTCGATAGAATCTATTTTCTCTTCTTTGATTTTCTGTAATAACTGAACTCTTATTAAAATAATAAGTTACCTAAATTCGAAATACGAGTCTAAAACTACATAAGTAATTAACATTTCATGCAGAAAATAAACAGTAAAGTGTGAATCAGTAAAGTTGGAAACATAACTTGTCATGTTATTTACACTACTTATGTACATAAAGTATGTCTACAGTGATAATGGTCAAGTCATTGGTGAAAACAAGGCCGCGAAGGTCGCCGTCCGAAGCTCGGTGCGAGCGCACATCGAAGTTCGGTGATATTCAACCAGAGTTTTAGCATATTACGGCAATGGGACGCTTGAAAGTATTGAAAGACAATGACATTCCTATTGCACATTAAGTTCACTATAAGTTGTTTGCACTCTTCTTGTACACCTGCGGTTTGGAAGTCGGTGGTAAATCCTCGCCGAATACCAAAGAAAGCGCAGCATATTCATTCGAAGTTGAATGAAGAATTTTGAATTTTAGTAGTAATGCATGTGACCGACTCTTTTTTGTTCATTTTTTTTCTAATTTTCAAGAAAACGAAAAGAAACTTATTCAGAAGCTGGGTCTCGAAGACTAGTTGTAATGTTTACTTACGTCCCTATAAATGGAAATGTTGTGAAAACAAACCATGCGAATTGACTCAAGACGTCAGCGGCGGTCAGCCTCACACGTTAACAACATATACATCAATATGTTTGTCATACATTGATGATGTTTACATGCTGACTGGCACACGCTCGGGCGGACTTGTTGATGATTTGATCAATTGAACATATCATAGTCTTTTTAATTTTGATATGTCTGATTTGTACGAATTAAAATTGTCACAGATAAAAACTTTTTAAACGCCGAAGCAGCTATGCTTCGGTAATCAATTCGGTAATTTTTGAAACGCAATTACATTATTAATTGGAACCGTATGTAATAATGATACAAGTTGAGGACTCTGTCTAGCCCGCAAGGTGTAACAAATAGGTACTATTCGTAAAAATACTTATTGGTCAAATATAAGGCATATTCAATAAAATTAAATATTACCCTACTTTCTATTTGTTAATGTTTTATTTTCATTTATAAATAACAAAAAAATAATAATAACTCGTTCCAAAGACGTGCATTCTATATTTTTTATACATATTGCGAAAATAGTTGTTGGACTTGTCTATATATATAAAAGCGAAAAACACGTATCACGAAATCTCTAAAACTACTGAGCCCATGAAGATGAAATTGGCAGGAAGGTAAATTGTGTCTAGGAGACGACCGCTAAGAAAGGATATTTCGAAATTCCATCCCTAAGGGGGTGAAATGGGGGTTGCCAGTTTGTATGAAACTTCGTCATTTTTGAAGTGAGATATATGAAATTTTTGATTTAAATTTGTAGTTGGTAAAAAATTATAATGTATTAATTCGATTTTGAAAATGATATCCCTATAGGGGTGATAATATATGGGTTGTAAGTTTGTATGAAACATCGTCATTTTTAAAGTAAGGCACATTACATTTTTTATTTAAATTTGTAATTGGTAGAAAATAGTAACGCATTAATTACATTTTGAAAATAACATCCCTATAGGAGTGGAATAGGGGTTGCAAGTTTCTATGAAACTTCGTCATTTTTGAAGTGAGACGCTTGAAATTGTTTATTTAAATTTGTAGTTGGCAATCTATATATATTTAGTAAAATATACCTAGATTTTGGAATTTGCATCTCTAGGGGAACTATGTGGGGGTGGAGATTTATGCGAAACTATATTATTTTTGAAGAGGTCCATGAAATGTTCGGCACGCGTTCCGGGAAGTACGGGGCACGTTGCCGGAAACGACATGGGACAATTTGCAGGAAACGGGACAAGACATGTTTCGGAACGAGACACGTAGCGAAAATCGTAGCAGGAAACGGGGAATTAACCTAAAGATGACAATAAATACGAATTTGAATCATAATAATAAATAAATTTTACCAGTCTTAGAATAGGTACGCGATAAAATAATTTAAATTTTACTTCGATTCCTTGTAAGAACTGAAATTCACGCGTGCGAAGCCACGGGCAAAAGCTAGTAACATAATAAACGTCTAGCAACAATACTAAGGATTCAGAGGAAAGTTCATACTCACCGGTATGGTATATCCGCGGCCAAGAAGATGTACGTGGTATGCAGCAGGCCGACTTGGAACGCTACCAGCGCGACCATCACGTACGTGCGAAGGTGGAACTTCCCGGCCTGCCCCAACTGTCCCAGGACTCCATCCGCATCCACGCCACATGCCAACGTCACGTCACGCGCCTTCCCGCCCCGACCAGCTTCCTTTTTATCTTCTATCATGTTGTCTCACTGTTCTGAAGTTACACCCTCAACCTTTGCCAGATTGTCATGTATTACTGCACCGCTCCGATCTTTGCCCCAGTTAGCGCGATGCGCTTGACTGGAAGGACTGCCCACCGCAACAAATTGGATTCACCAAGGGCTCACAATGGGATTCTCACGTCACGAGGTCTATAACAAATACTTATCACTGAATTTAGTTTTATGGATATCTAGTATTTATGAGAAATATAGTAAAAAGGAATGTATTAACCGTTTGTCCAAAAACTAGCGGGACGATACGTTTCAGGAATGTCGTCGACCCGCATCTGACGCACACAATTTACCATTCGGGTTCATCTGCAGATTAAGTAATGTGTCCGTCCGTTGACGTTATATAGCTAGTGGGCGCCGAGCAGGTTTTAGTAATCACTCTTATGATAATTTGAAATTACGATTTTTCCTGTGGAATTCCCCAAAGTGATAGAGGACAGTCTAGGATAGTTGTGTTTCCAGGTGTGGGCAGGCGCGTTGCCGGTCCCTACACCACTGCGGCGCCCCACGGCTCCTACGGAGCAATAGCCAGCAGCCTGCCACCAACCTTGCCTCAGGCAGCTAGAAGTGATAGAAAGCCAGTGGGTCAAGGCTGCTTCACTGTCAAAACTCAAAACTTGCATTGTTTGCCCACAGTCAATCAAAGCATTTGACTTTGAGTAATGATTGCATTGGCATGGCATGTGAATACTTGCACACGGTAATTTGCAATGAGAAATAGGTACTTAATAGGAGACACTAGAAAGTATAATATAATTATAGTTTGCTGTCGTAACGTAGCTAAAAATCGTACGTGTTTAAAAATCTAGATTTATGACGAGACCTATCTAGGGTCGGCCCACGTTGCTGGAGCGGTATTATAATTTACTGACACCGCCTAATGTATAGAAAGTAAATTTCGGTGATACTGTATTCAAAAGACTTATTTTAAATTATACAATTTTCCAACTCAAGAGGCACATAACATAGTTACAATAGTTTGACTGATAAAATTAGTATCAGTCCGTAATACACGACAGTATTAAATTCAAATTCAAATCATTTATTCAGTAATTAGACCTTCACAGGCACTTTTTCTCGTCAATCTTTATATTTATAGTTATTTCTCACAAGCTACAAACTACTGGCATTTCGGAACGACCACTGCTGAGAAGAAATGCCGAAAGAAACTCATTTGAACAGTGTTGGTCCCTATTATTTTAGGCGCTACTTTGGGTACAGTTCAATACAGTCATATACTTAATATTTATGAAACTATAGGAACATTCTTTTATGTTTTATCATTTTCTGAAACCAATAAAATATTACGCCTGCTTGAACCGATCGAAATCAAAAGTTTGCTAATTCGCTATCACTAGCTATTTCCGTTTGTGAATATGTATTCGGAGTGTCGATTGCCGATTCACTATTCATCGAGACTCGAGAGTGCTTGAAACCGTAGCTATTCTTAAGTCTAGGCCTAGGCAGTGTTCAATTTGCCTAAGCATCTATCAGAAAATGCAATGGTCTTAATTTTCAACCGGATAATCTTCACGATCGTCCCGCATTTTAAACTCCTACGCGCTTGCGGGTATTATTTGCTTTAAAACAACGTTGATTTTAATCATTGCTTTTGCAAATCAGGAATTATCATTTTACTGAAAGGCAATCCTATATACTCGATGGGAAATGCTTATCATGATCATCACAGTTGTATCGTAATTGTTGAGAGTCGTGACCACCAGTAGCTGTGGGGCTCTTGACTGGGGCCTTCCAGCAATACGTTCTTGGGCTTGCTTTAAGGCCAGATGGACTTTGCGACGCGTAGAAGTCCTTCTCATATTCATAAATCTAGTTTGTGCTCTTCCTTGACTTTGAGGTCAAGGAATATGACTCAGTAGCACGAGCTTCACGAGGCTGTTAGGCCAAAAATATAAAAGTAAACATATTTATTTATGAAGATATTTCTAATTTTGCTTATAAAATTTGGCCAAAATATAGCAACACATACACAAGACATACGGCAGTGACCATAGAACTGTACCTACTTATCTACACATATAATAAAACAGTAAAAATAGTTTGTATGTATATTTAGTATTTTTGACTGAAATGGATAGAGGGACACCTAAAAAGAATAAAAGTAAGCAAAATTTTAATTTTTTTATTTTTTGTCTGTCTGTTCACGCTAAAGTCCGAAAGTACTGGACGGATTCGAATGCCTCTTCTTTTATATACAATATAATCCAGTTAAACTATAGGAAATAAAGAAATGACGCCTTAACAAAAGTTGTTCAGACTGATGAGCATTTCCTGTTGAAGTATAAACATTTAATTCAAGCCGAGATTCTTGTTTAAATTTAAATTTAGATTCTTCACTGGGAGTGATGCCGGTGAAACTGTACTTATCCCGCGAATATTGCTCATTATGACTTCATGTGGACTTTCTAACTATAACTCTTCAGGTCTTTTTATAAGGAAAGACTCATATAGTACTTATATTATTAAGATTTTTTTAAATATCTCTAATAACTCCTTACCAAAAATTGTTCGGCCACGCGACCGAAGTCGCGGGCATCGGCTAGTTTACCTATAATTGAATCATGAACTCAGGATTCATGAACAGAGCAGACTGAAGATGAGATGGAGATATTGCATCAAGAAATAAACAAATATTATTAAAACAGAGAAAACTATATTTACCAAATCACAACGCTTCGTAAGCCAAATGAAGGTAAGAAATACTATAAAATTATGTAAATAACACTTATATTTACAATTTTGACTTAATCAATTTTATTCGAATTATTTTTGTTCATTATAAACAGTCTTAAAAAGTAATTACTTTCTTATACTTTACAATTGACGTTCAAGTACTATTTACATTCTAAATTATATTCGAGAGAGTAAAATGTCATTTAAAACCAAATTAAAATACTTATTTAAACTTTGCACTAATTTGTAGGTACTTATTTCACGTGTTTATAAAACACACTAGGTACCTGCGAAAATACGGTTCCAATGTCCTATCGCTGTCGCGCAATGTCCAAGCAAAATTCAGGTTACTATTACTTCCATAAAATCATTGATTTAATTTACCCTCCGCTAGGCAAATTGGAAAAAGAGCAGAAGTGGCCCCACACGAACAAGTTGATGTCGATGGGATTGGGGAAAGGGAAATGGCATCAGCAGTGGTTGTCGTTCCGCACGGGCTCCGCCTCGATATCGAGGTCGGCGAAGGAGTCGGGCAGCCGGCGGTGCAGCGTGTCGGGCACCAGCCGCGTCAGCATGGCGCTGCACAACGGTAGCGCCCCGAACAGAGCCGTCGGCAGCCACCAGCGGTACGCCGCCTGGGGACAACAGGTTTACTGCAGGAACTCCTAGATAGATTCCCCTAGATGACGGCAGTGGTAGAAGTCATTAGTTATAATGAAACTTGTCGCCATTGGTAGCAATATCTCGTTGGATAAGAAAGACAGAAGTGTTGTATGTCAGTGGTAACTGGAACATTGTATATTAGATTCAAAAAGTGCCAAAATAATATAAAAAGAGTAAGCACAAGAGATAAAAGTCTCCCTGATAAAAGATTGTATTGACACTATATTTAACAATTCATTTTCACATTTAATTGTGAATGTTTTTTTGCGACTGGGTACAAAAACGACTAGATTGGACTAGTCCAGAACCTTGGTAGTATAGAGCCTAGGTTCAATAGCTAACTCACCGTGAGTGGTGTGAGCGGCGCCAGCAAGGATCCGACTCGTCCGCAGGTAGAGCAGGCAGCCAACAGTCGCTGTCTCGCTCTGGTCGGGAACAGCTCGGCTGTGTACACGTAGAGAGCGTTCAGAGACATGGCCGCCCCCACCTTGCCTGACAGGTACAGCGCGGTGCCCAGCCAGCGCCAGCCGCCTTCTGATGATTGGAATATGAAATCTTATTAAATAAGTACAAAACTTCAAAATATAATTATCTGCTACAACCTGCGATTTCATCATCTATCTGGCTTGAAACACCAAATATAGGCATAAGATACCAAAATTGTGCCACAAGCCTTTGGTTTAGAATCTTGAACGCCATGAATACGATTGACTTTGTATCCACTCAATGATCAGTAAAACAAAAGCATTTTGATGTTAGATATAAACTATAAAATGGAACTTCTTAAATGAAGAACAAACTGTTCTATATAAAATAACTAAACTCACCTTGTGGGATGCAAGAAATAGCAATCAATGAGACCGCTGTTAGTAGGAACGCAAAGGTTAGCAGTGGTCTTCTTCCAATGCGGTCCAGCAACAACGTATTGAGGACCAAAGCAGGCAGCTCAGCTGTGGCTACTAATGCGTAGTTGATGTGAGGCGAGCCGGACAAAGCGTGGGCCCGTACCGCTAGTCCGTAGAACACGAACACCGCCGACATCCACCACGCGAAGCAAACGAACAGGCGCCGACGCAGAGCACCGTATCTGAAAATATTAATGTTAGTTTAAAGGAAGACGTCATTTATTATTGGCTTGATCAAGACGTTTAGCTTTTCCATTACAACTACACACTTGTAGTTGTAATAGACCACTGTCTATGATTGGTGTAGGTAACATAATTTTATGCGCTAAAGAGATGATCCAGGTAGAAGAATCACTTACAAGATTTATTTCATCATCCGCAACCTTTTACACCATCGGGTACAAAGTCTAGTCGCCCATATAGAAGATTTCTTACAATACTTTACAGAATTTTGGAACTGCATACAGCCAATTAGTAATGGATACTTACTTGAAAAACGCTCTAACGAGCCCATCTTCGTCTTCGGCCGCGGCTATCTTATTATTAGCCTGCTCTGTCTCGCTCAGCAGCATCTTTTCCAAGTTCTCTTCACTAACAGTACTATTATTGCACTTGGCCGCTTGTTTCAGCACGCTCAGCGCTTCAGAGTGCTTCCCTCTCGAAGCCAGCCAGCGTACACTCTCGGGCAGTAGCCAGGGGTACAACAGCAGTAGGAACGAAGGTGGATAGGCAATGCGCGCCCACAATCTCCAATACCCAGTGAGGTAGTCCAGGAGCGCCAGCAGGGCGGCGCCACCCGAGAGCGGAATGCCCAGCACCAAGCTCGCAAAGATACGCTGCTGGACGCCCAGCCATTCGATCACTGAATATGTTTTAATAAAATTAGTAACTACGTACTTACTACAAATAAATGAACTATAACTTCTAGATAATAAAGCCTTAGCGACCGGTCTTACCAAAACAGACATAATTTTGCAAGAAATGTCAACAGAGACATCTCAATTAATATTATAAAAGAGAAAATTCGTATACGTAGTTGAACTAGAAGTAAAAGCAAAGTTATAGGGTAAGTTCTCATGAGAAATTCACGGGCAAATAATAATATTTATTTTAGGTAAAAACCCATACATTTGTATATTTACATATGTAAAATAAATAAAATGTAATTATCTAAATATGTCAAATGTCTATCAAATGGCTGTATTGTTTAAATTAAATCTTGTCTAGTTATTTAAGCGCCTACTTAATTTACAGAGCAAGAACGCGCGCAAAGTATGCGCCTTAGGTATGCCCGTAGAGAGACTTGTTTTTGGCGATCGTCACATTTTGACACCAGATGACGCCTGTGCTGCATAATGCTCATGTGAGCAAGAGCCGCCCCTACATGAGCCTAGAGCCACCCCTGAGTAGTAGTTTGTAGCTTTGGTAAACATCATTTAATTTAGAATACGACGTGAAAACTTTTTCACGGCACTTGCCTGTGAAGGCCTCATTTCTGAATAAATTATTTGATTTTGAGTACTTATTTAGTTTTATTTTATCAAGAATTTTCATACTAAAAATAGATTTATTTTGTTTTTCTGTATATCTATTTCGAGCCATAAAAATATTTGTTCAGTAATTTGAAACTTACTAAGTACGAAAGCTGCAGGGTAGACACTAGCGCCGAGGATAGTCTCCGCAAGTTCAGCCAGCAGGTACGCGTGGTAGGACGTGACGAACGACTTGCACAGACCGAGCAGCCCAGCCCCCACGGCCGACGTCACCAGCGCCGCGCGGCGACCCCATCTGCGACATTCATCGTCATTGGTAACAATTTAGTAGACGTAGACAATTAGTGAGAAGTAACTATGTACATAAATAATAATTGTGATCAAATAGAATTTCATAGCTTCAATTGCTACAACCCTAACATCAGTCTTCTAGATTCATTTTATGAAAAAGCAAAGAATTTAATAGTGCCTTCCCTTATTTCAACAAATAAGGGAAGGAACTAAGAAATTCTTATGTTTCATAAAGTCCCACAGCTCTAGAAAATAGCATTGTTACCTGTCGGAGATAAAGCCGATGATGGGCAGTGAGATGAGCATGCCGACGTTGTGGACCGTGCCCACCATCGTGCGCTTCCACTCCGCGCACGCCAGGCCGAACTGGGAACATAACAACCACCAAGTTTGATTTCATATCTTTGTTTTTCTATGGCAGCTTAGCTGACATTGTTCACAGAAAATGTATACCTTAGAATAGTTTACTTTGTAGTCTTTCGTGAGATTTAGACATCAAGCAAAATTTATTAGATATTCTCATCTGATGTCCTATCCATTGCTTGATTGTGTAATACCGAAACTACCTAAATTTATATCGTTAGTTATTGCTACAGTTTCTATGATCAGACGCGATGAAAATATAGTTACTATTTGCTATTGCCTCAAGTTACTTGATCCCGTTTCAATTCCCACAATACTACATTTAGATAATAAGGAATTAATAAATTAATAAGTATTGTACTAAAACATTATGTTTTATTATAGTTGCGATGTTATTGATATTAAATAACTGTAGAGTCATTATAGCACTGTGACCTATTGCTTTATCTTTCAATAAACTAAGCAGAACATCAACTCGATTAGCTTATTTAGCTTCATTAATGCTTCCTGTGATGGCCGCAGTCACAGCAATACTTGCCCTGCAGATAACTGTCCATAACAAAACTGTTTGGTTAGCCTATCTCTAAACAGTTTATAAAGAACATATAACTATAACAAAACAGTGGAATGTTTTGTTTTTAATGTTTAGTTTATTATTTAGTACCTAGCTGTTTCTAATAAGAATATACTTTGCGAGTGTTGGTAAAAGATTACTTCATTAAACTGCTTAACATACGTTTATTAGGTATCATAATAATTATCTTATGTTCATAATAATTATCAATATCTTATATTCATGTTTAATATTTATTACTATTCTTAAACAACTTATCTTATTCTTAGTTTTCTCATTCTTATCTGTACTAAAAATACGTTTCATTAGACATCCATGAGCTATAATTTTAAATTTATTTCAAATTACAGTATGTTTCTTTTTTGTATTTAAAACATCATCTAACCCAATATTACTATCATCAACGTTATCCGATCAAAAATTATTCGAGGCAAAGATATTTCGAGCAGTTGTTATCCGATAATTTCTGAACTACGTGGACGAGGTTTAATCATTCCTTTATAGAACTGCATAATATTATAAAAATAAGTCCCCCTGTCAAAAATTACCGGACGGTTTTTTGACAAGTTTTAAAAAATCAATATTTTTCCTGGGGAAGGTTATGGTGTATAAATTGTAACCGTACCCGGGTCGGGACGCTAATATAGGTAAACTAAATACTAAATAAACTACACTACTTACCTCAGCGACGATACTGCTGTGAGTCCTATACAAGAACTGGTCGCAGGGTTCTAGTGTGGTGTTGTCAAAGTCATGTTGTCCGCAGCCGGGCCCAGTAGCCTTGAACTGGAGACAGGCGTCGCCGGGGCGAGCGGGGGCGGCAGGGGGCAGGGCCCGGGCCCGCCACGCCGGCTGGAACACTTCTGTGGGAACCTCGAACGCACCCGATGGTGGAACCATTGTGTATTCTTCGCATTGCGGCACGTAACATCTGTAAAGAAGGTTCAATAGAAAATTTTATTGGATTTCCAGTCCCGTTAGATTACAAAGTAGACAAATGTTTGTATGACCAAATGACCATTTCCATACGTGTTTTAAAGAACAAGTAATTAAAACCTCTCTCTAGCTAAGTGATATGCTTGCAGGTAATTTCAGGACACAAAATGTAAAATTTGATAACCTAGGTAGGTGCTCACACAAGTGGAATATACCACTCTTCAAACCATTCTCAACAAAACTAATCATCAACTCAAGGTTATCATACTAATCACCTTTTTAATGCATACTACCTATATCTTGTTTAGTGTATCTTTCTCTTCAGCAACAATGCAGCCCAATCCTTAATGTATTTATGTAGAAAAGAAAACGTTTTAACCCACACGCGGAATAAATATTTTTAACACACTATTACTGGCGCTGAAGGAAATTGAGTGTATATAGTCTGATTATAAAACACTCCAGTATAGTAAAACCTCTGTTTCATTTACTCAAATAAGCAAAGGAGGGGGTAATCTGCAGTACGCGGTCCTCACAATTTGCATACTCAATTCCCTCCAGCGCCCTATATGTATATATACATATATATATAATATTCAATTTCTTGGCTCCTTTTTTATTAATCCTATAAGTACAACAATAGAACGAAACTTAGCATGATCCTTATTTTTCTTTGAGTTTTCAGTTGCGTGGTTGCAGCCAGGTTTCGCGCTTAATCCCTTACAATATTTGTACTTAACTGTAGGTATTTAAAGTGCGAAAATTTCAGAAATACAATTCTACTATAGCTCTGAACCGATTACTCGACCGCAAGTGTATCCGCCGCTCGCTACACTAGTGAACCCGCCTGACCCAGGATCTAAATCCGCTCTCCTATAATTATCTGTTATATTTACCATCAGCTGTTTGTAGCTCAAGTTAGTCAGACGTGCGACTACAACACTACTCTGAAACGCGACACCCATCGGGCTTTTTTTCCATATTAATTTATCGTCATAACTAAATTTATAAATACGTAACAGATTTGATGTGTTGTGGAAATAAATTATTCTCTTCTAAAAAGTATTTTTTGTCATTAACTTTGACGAATCCGTCAATAGCTGAGCTCAAAGCCCAAGTATGTAACTACAATAAATACTCAATCTAAAAATTGTTTTGAAGGTCGCGGTTAACGGAAAACTTCTTTCGCCTTCACAAAAAATGAATTAAGTTTTTCTCGTCTCGTTAGAACATAATAGCATAATGGTGCCTTTCTACGTGATACAGACAGACAGACGTATTGTCCGACGATTATACAGTAGCACAGTACTCTATTGTGTTTACTACAAATAACCAGTTACTGATCAAAACATTTTTTGCTTCATTGTTCTTTCGGCAAAGTCTTCATAAAAAGATTATTCTAGTCGGCCGCCCTTACGTCGGTTATCCAGAACGGTTTTGAAACTTCCAAAGGACACTTAGTGTACTGGATATGCAAGCCTTAGAGTCTAGAATAGCTATAACTTGTGTGGATTATCGCGTAGATATGTTAAAACGATAACTGCGTTCTACATCTAATGATTACTTATTCAAATGAGGTTAGTTTTGTAACTAAAAACCTATAATTTACAAATTTGCGCTGGTATGACCGTGATGTATCATATCAGCGCAGATTTGTATCTAGTCATTATAATTTGTATACAGATACAAATTATAAAGGCTACTTGTGTATGCGTAGAATACACATGAATCTTTGTGAATTGAAAAAATGAGGGTGACAGAGGTACAACAGTGATCACGTGAGTCGCGTGGGTTGTCGAACTGGTAACACCAGAAATAATGAACAGGCTTCGAAAACTGGTTACGAGTGGAAATATTGTATAAATGATTAGATATAAAATATACTTGAAATTTAATTTAAATATATATATATATATATATATTGACGTATATGTTAGTAACGACTATAAATATAAACAAAACAGTACAATTTTTGTCAACATGTAGGTACATATAAAATATATTTTATAAAACAAAATATATTTACCTATATTGAATACTTATGAAGGTTTCAAAACCATAAAAGGTTATAAACGTGCCCTTATTAATTCAAGTACCTATTAGCAAAATTCTTTATCATCTGCTAATATACTTTTACCCCACTGGGTAAGAATTTCCATTGTCATTCCATCGTGGACTCAGATTCCTAGTTAGATCAAGTCGACGAAGTAGCAGGTTATGCAGCGTTCTTCAGTTTTCTGGCGTAAAAACGGACATCCCCACATTGCTTGAAAGGTTTGAATAAGAAAGAATGTCAATGCCCTATCCCCCGGGTATTTATTTTCTTTTTTGTTGGTCTATGGAAAGAACCGATCAAATTCAAATTCGAAAACGATGTAACAAAATTTCCTTCCCTGGAAGCAAGGAACTATGAACATAACGAGGGCAATAATTGGATGTTTATCAATAATGTATTTGTTATAATATATAGTATCGTTGAGTTAGTATCCCATAACACTAGTCTCGAACTTACTTTGGGGCTAACTCAATCTGTGTGATTTGTCCTAACATATTTATTTATTACTTACGAGAGTATTAGTGTTATATAGCATCGTGAACTACAAGACAATGAATTGCGGTCAAGTGAAAAATACCGAGATTATGTAGGGTTTCCGAGTTTGTTGTCCTAGTTCGCTATTTTTGATATGGCAACCCTGTCACTCTGCCCACGCGTGAGCGCTAATAGCGTTCCTTGACAGCAAGACGGCGCGGCGCCCGCGTAACTAATATAGTATAAGTAATAAATATTAACGTTTACTGATCATGAAAGATAGAAGAACTCAACGCTTAACCGAATTCAGAGAAAAATTTAAATTACCACTTCCAAATTGGTCGACATCAATTACTATACGCTAAACCCGTCTTAAAGTTTTGGAATCAATCAACATGAAGTTGAAGGACGCTTCCTGGATCGAACAGGGAAAAAAGGAACTCTGATAAGAAAGAGAGCACATACTTTGATAAGTAGTGTCGTTCTGATCAAAGCAACAAAAAATATAAATAAAACCCATTCCGCAAAGATAAAATGCTTGTATATTGTAATCACAAGCTGAAAATTTCCTAAATTATGCTATGCTAAAATCCAATCAAATTGTGTGAAGTTGTAGTTAGTAAATTAGTCCTGATGGGGCTCCAACTCTGCATGCCAAGGTGCCTCTCCCCAAACCAATAGGCCCACTTACAGTCGTGCCCTGCAAGCACTACTCCTACCTGCGTCCATTATTGGTCCTCACGCTAAAAAGACGAAAATCCAAATTATGATCAGCTGTTCGAAAAAATAAGACCACAGAATTATATATTCACAACAATTCAACACGCTACTATTACCCAACTACTGCTAATGAAATTGTGTACTTATTTTATTTCTGGTAGATGACTCGTGTTTCTTATCAATTAACTATACCTATACATGTTCAAACAACTATTTACTATTAATTCATAGGTACATTTAACACGCTCTGTAATAAGGAAGTAACTCGTTTTTATCCAAGTACTGACTTAGTGCCTTAACGAAGAATGGACCTATTTACGTTTTAATAGGCGTATATTTATGGAAGGGCTTGATATTCGAAGAAAACTATCTCTTGAAGACTACTTTCCCTGCAAACTACGTGTTCGTATTGAATATGTCTCAGCAACAACATCATAAAATTATGCAGTAAACCTTCCATTCACATTTCCGTGGTTTCGCTCGTACCAACGTCGTGCTAAATGCCTTATCCAAAGTATTGGTTCAGTAGGTGAAAAATAATATTGCATATTTTTCGTTGAGTTATTAATTGAATCAACTCATTTATGGTCCATGCCTATAGTTATTTCGTAATATTTCCTTACTTCTCAATCGCATTCTAATACTAAAGTGTGTTTGGTTCCAGCGGCAACTGGTTCGCCAGTTATTACCTCTAAAGGAAGACTTTTATCTAAAGCGCGAGCTCGAGTGGACCTCACTGACTGGTTCACCATGATGTCATACATAATACAAACTCAGTGAACCTATATTTAAATTATTATCATGGGGTTAACTGTTATTACCAAGTACCTATAGTAGTAATTTTTCCTCTGATAGCAAAGTGCTTACAATATAGGTATTTTACTATCAAACTGTCTTCGAATCGATAACATCTTTGTCTGATAGGTATATTTTTTGTTTGATCATAAAGAATTATATAGGTACGAATTCCATTCAAGCTGAACCAGTTTCTGCTCTTGTCAGTGAAACGATTGGGGACAAAATCTTAGTGTTTTGGTTTGCCAAGATTCTACGAAGTATCACATGTACACTAATTAGTTAGGTACATACCTTTGCTTTCTTTAGCTTTTTTATATACAAGAGTATATTGCTACTAAAAAACAAAATATTATTATTTTTTTATTGATTATCAATTTTAAGAGTTTATTGCTACTTGAAAAAAATGATAATCATTTTTTATTGATTATCAGCTTGTATATAAGAGTTGTTGCTTAATTTGATTATCATATTCAGCAATAAACTCTTGTATATATCTAAGAATCCGTAGATTAATTGATTAATTCACCTTATGTCGTAGAAAAAAAATTAAGATGCCAAAAGTGATGTGACTGTTGCGGTGAAAGGAGATTGTTTACAATCTCATCGCCATCGTGGAGATATAGCGGGATAGCGGGAACTATGACAGCAACGAGACAAACGACGAGTTTAGCTTTGCGCGCCTTGCTTTCAGCATACTATACGTATATATGTAGCTATTTTGCAAGCTTTTATTTAACTTACAATTTAACTATGTTTCGGCTGGAATCTTGCAACTCAATTTTGAAGTAAATATATCTTCAATCGATTGAGCTGAATTTTTTTACACACGTTTAGTTTGGATAACAATAATGCAATGCATTATTATGTTAAGCATGATCTGATGGTGCACCCAGGAACGGCTCCAGACGTGGGAACTCCTCAACGCTTTACTGCACGGACATGATATTTTTTTAACATATAGAACGCAATAAGATCTCTCTGACAACAATAAAAGCTTGTGTCAAAAATGACATTCTTGTAAAAATCTTAATATAGAAGCTAAAACATTTTTGAAAGAGATTTCAACGCGTCTCATCGAGACGGCTGGTGTAATTTTTGTGTTATTTTAAAGTATTTATAAAATTGTATGTTACCGACAAATATATATCTCATTCGAATACAGTTAAGAGATATATTTGACGCAAAACATCCGTAGTCGCAACATCAAACGACAATTTCATCGAGTTCGTTGCTACAGTACAGTGTTCATTAAGAATATAGATATATGATTAGGAATAGGTTTTCATAAATGACCCAAAATTGTACACCCGAGGGTGTACCGTAAATGACACCTTTGATGTTATTCTGTACGATACGATTTAGTACAATGTTTACGTTCCACGAATAATTTTTTTGTCAACTTGTCATCATTTCAAATCGGTTTATTGCGAAAAAACAGAAATGCATCAACATGTGCGTGGGGTCGACTTCCCATCGGTTTATCCTTTCATCCCGTATCTCGCACAAATGTTATCTCGTTTAATTCGGATTAATTTTAATCTTATCATAACATGAATCTTTATTTCATATGGAGCTTCTTGTTAGGTTACAAGTTGATAGTTTGCTCAAGTTACGATGACACCTACTGCTGTGCTTGCTGATCTTGGAAGCGAGTCCCATCTGCACGGTAGCTGGGAACATTAAAACACTGGCGATGGGTTTGTGGGAGGTAGGTACTATTACTTGCATCTAATGTTTATAGCAATTAACTGCTTGTAGTAATTACACAATATGCAAATCAAAACAATTACATTGTAATTTATATCTCAACAATTTAAGTCTTACTCATATCCATGTTCTAATGTATTTATTAATGTAACAACTAAATTAAATTAAAAATTAAAACAAAATTCTAAATATTTATCAAATTAATTTAAACAAAAAATAATATTAAATCGCCATCGTCGTGTGGTAAAGTTCCCAGAACCAGAAGGCTGGCGACACTTCCTCTTTGTTATGGCCAAACTCAATTATTGGCCAAAATAGTACCAACTCTTGGGTCCCTCTAATCTTGGGTCAATCTAATTTATTGGTTTAATTTTACTTTGGAAGACAGAAGGGAAAGCCTTTGCCCAGCAGTGGGACACAAAATTCAAGCTGTAAAAAATACCGTCATAAAAAGCTTTTCCAATTTTTTACTAAACACAATTTTTTACTTTATTATTTTGTTAAGCCCATGTATTTTGATTCTCATTTGAGAAGCATGCTTGACAAAACTATAGAAAAATGGATTGATAGCTGTCGGATATTTAAAACAGAATAATATTTACAGTCACTATTTTAAAAAACCAAGCCTTAAATTTACCTGTAGTCGGTAGGTGCGGCCAGAAACACATAATTAGTGTTGTAGAGGCCGGTCAGCATGACGGGCACCGCCAGCAGCAGCGCCAGCCGCGCCTGCCACCAGCCCCAGCCCGCGCTCCAGCCCTCGCCCGACATGTCGCGTCCGCACGCGGCCTACACCTGGATCTATCCTCTAATGAGCTCAGTGCCAACGTCAAGTGCGCTTCAGCGAAGTTAGATTTCGAATGGGCGTTACTTTTAACTGCACCGGTAATTTCAATTTAAATCATAATTTTCTGACCACTGAGTGCAGCCTCACTCGGTCAATCACGTAATTATTGCTTTTAGTAAATTTATTTAGATACAATCTTTCTACGGCTTCTACTAGACCTACCGTACGTTGAATAATTTATTGAGATTATCCCGATATTCCAGAAAACACTTATAATTTTGAAAGAGATATAGATAGATTATTTTTTAAACAATGTAATTTAAATATGTAAATATCACTAAGTATTTTGAATAAACAAAGGATATTTCCCTTTGGTGTTCCTGGCACGTGTAGCGCGTCGCCGGGCGCGCGCACGAGTGAGCAAGACCCCCGAGCGACGCTTCAGGGAGCTTCAGTGAATGGGCATCCTAAGCAGTTGACAGCTTGGCACGACATGACACACCTCGCTGTAACCCCGCGATAACTCGCCGGTGGAATCCGGTCCACGACTACACGCGCAGGGTCAAATGCTATCATTAGTATGTACCTACTTATGTTCCGTTTATTTAGATTTTTTTGTAGATACTAAATAATTTTGATTTAAAATTCGGTTGGATTGTATGCGAATTCTCTTTGTTGCCCGGGCTCCGATCGCCAAGTTCTACTGATACGATCCATGAGCAATTTCTTTTTGCTTGTGGTTTTTCTATTATAGAATTAAGTATATAAACATTGTTGCCATTTAAGTATTCAAAAATACTTAAATGTATATTTTTGATAGTCTGATGCTGAATGCTATAAAAGCAATTACGGTAAGTTACTTACAATGAGTAGACATTTTAAAAAGTTACTCAGAAAAGTAATGCATCTACTAAGTAGACAGAAGGCCTAAATATAGTATTCAATCTAGTTGGCAAGGATAGTTTGAGATTGAAATAAGTAAAATTAACGCGCCTGCTAAAATACAATAGCTATAAATTTAATTGTGGAAGAATTTGATATTACGCTAAAATAAAGGCGTTTCTGCTACCTAAGTAAGTAATATTAAAAGTTCTATGATAATATGCTATACTATATCGCTAGCGGCCGCCCGCGATTCCTCGCAAAAGAGGATATATGCTATTTGTGTTATTCCTGCAGGTCTGTTCTGCTTTTGTACCAAAATTTATCAAAATCGGTTCAGTATTTTTTTTAGGTTATCACTCACAATCATACAAAATTCTATTTCTCATAGGCAACATTAACATAGGAGCATATGAGAAGCATATTTTTATGTCCATACCGACGTTAATAGGGAAAATTTTTACAAAAAAAAGAAAGGGTTTCTTTTTTTTTGAAAATAGCAAGTAGGTTACTACTTTTCTGAAAGGCATGTAAACTTTATTCATCTCACTGAATTTGTGTGCTCTCCTCACGAATTTAGTGAGTCCCGGAGTACCTACTAATTCCATGGCTCTCCTAAAGACGGCTGACAAACTGACAGAAGCAAATGCATTTGTGTATTGCTACGGTATTTGAAATCTCATAGCAAGGAAATAAAGTATTTGTTAGTTCGCGCCGATCGAGTTCTTATCTCGAAACGTGACGAAACGTCGCGTAGGTACACATTCTATTACATAGCACACCTGTCAGTAGCACGTGCGCCATGGTGGAGAAGCGAGCGAGTGGAGGCAGCGGGCCCGTGTCGCCGGAGCCTGAGCCCGGGGCGGCGCTCGAGGCGGCCCTGGACCAGCTCAAGCCCTTCGGCCTGTACCAGCGGTACGTCGTGGCTCTCCTGTGCATCCCCAACCTGTTCGCGGCGATGTACACCATGAACTACGTGTTTGTGGCCGAGCTGGTGGAATTCCGGTGAGACTTTTTTTATGGTGGAAATAACATGTTGTATGTTTGCTGACAGACTATTGTGGGATTTAACCCACCGGACCGACCCTCACACCACCGCTTGCTTAGTCGATCACAGAAGTATTCAGTAGCTGCAGGCCTACCGTCAACTTTTACGGAACGGTTCCAATGCAACTCAGTTTAATTTAGGAATCTAAAATGAATCGCATTTATACTAATAATTAAGTCGATGGTGATGAATTTACTATACAGATCAGTTTAGGTCACAGAGTGGATCGCTTTAAGAGATGATGTAAGGAACCTGATCTATTATTTACGTCTAAGTAAGTAATTAAACGGGAACACGTAAATTTGATAAAACGGTCAATAAACACTTTAAGTTTAAAGCAAGTAATAGCTACCTAACACTATAAATACATACTGTCTTCAGTGAATGGTAACAATCTCTAAACTAATTTAGACACCTACCTAATAAGATAAAGCTAAAGCTGGGTAATTAATGATATGCAAAAAATAATGTGTCTACTGATGAGGTGTAACACAGATAACATTTATACAGTGTTAAGGTAGTTAAAAGAGATTATGTAAGGACCCTGATCTATTATTTACGTCTAAAAACGTAAGTAAGTAATTAAACGGGAACACGTAAATTTGATAAAACGGTCAATAAACACTTTAAGTTTTAAGATGCCGTACCGAACCTACCCCACATAAAGTGGGATAAGGGTAGGCTGATGAACTTTGAAATTCATAATCTTGTATAATGATTCAATGTGGACTGGACAAGGTAAAACACTAGGGATGTTTATATATTAGGTATCATAATCTCCTCGCCACAAACAGTCTATGCTGTAGTATGTAACGTTATCATAAAGAATGCAAATTGCAATCGATCGTTAAAAGCATTGACTGTTTTTTACATAATTGACAGTATTGCCAATATAGTTGCATTTTCAACTTAGTTATACTCATTTGTTGCTTATAAGTATTATGAAAACACTATACACAATGAGCGGCATGTAAAACGTGTTTTTCTCTGGTGTTTTTGCTTTTAGTCACAGTAATTAAAGATCAAAGTAAACAAATCGCTTGTAGTATATTATTTGACGGGCTGAGAAACATGTTCTCATTTAAGTAAATGGAGACAGTACTTTCGTACAGCTCCTACGAGTACTATACTAGGTAGGTATATCTGTGCAACCATTTATCTTCGTCTAGAGCAGTCAAACTCAAACTCAAATATCTTTATTGCAGTAACTGTGTAGTACAAGGTGTGGCACATACAATACAATAGTTTCAACAGTTTACCCTTACAGGCGTGCAATATTAGCGTTGTGTTACACTTATAACACATACTATATTTCTATATATGGGTACGTGCAGTACTTACAAATTAAACTGTTTGAACAACTTATAAGTAATTTGTCTTTGCACACGATATAAGTAATTGCACACGATATAATTATTTATGGAAAACATACCTATTTACTCTCGTAAGGTACGAATATTATACTCATAGTATTCATCCAAATTATAAAACACATGGTCTAATAACCAAGCCTTAAGCTTAAATTTGAATAAGTGACTATTTTGGATACATTTGATATTTACAGGTAAATGGTTAAGTACATTTATTCCAGAAATATCGGCACTTTTTTTATACACTTCATTATTTACAATGGGAAGATACAAATCATTTTTATATAAATTTCTTTGGTTATCTCTGAGATCCATTTTTTTTCTAAAGTATAACTTGTTATTTTGAACATATACACAGTGATACATTCGTTACACGCTCATTACCAGTTATCAATAAGTATTACGTAGCAATAGTAAATACGTTAATGATTTGTTAAATACGTAATTAAGTATAACTGACTCCGTGACAACACTCAACTCAACCCAAATCATAAAAATCAATTCATTGCTTAAAATATAATTCATGACCTAAAATGGTCGAGAAGAGCCAAAACCGAAGACGCTGACATCCATTCATCACCTCTGAGTGTAATCTTATCGGGCAGTCGATAACTAAAACCCAAAACTCACACTTTAGCCCTTCAAATATTATGATACATTGAGATTAATGCAATATTGGTTTGAAAGTAAATCAGTGTGCTGCGATAATATTTTTACCGAGCGAGCGAAGCAAGCGAGGTCTACAAATCAACTTGGGGCAAAAATACATTTTATGTAATTTTTGTAACGTGATAACTTAAGAACCTTATGGTGTGATTTTGATGAAAATTAAAAGGTATGTAGGATCTGTCAATAGAATTATTAAGTTTGTGGGACGATAATTAATTCAAATTTTTGAAAAACTCATCGAAAATGTATTGTGTTCGCAAGGTCTAAGTTCGCGGCGAACCACTAGTAAGTATAAATTAAGCAGAATGTTTAATAAAAATATTTTACTCAAACCCTCTGACAATTGTTAAATGTTTTACTAGTGTAGTACATACTTGTAAAACATTGACAATTGTCATTTGCACGAGAGACGGCCGTGACAGACCTAACGTGGAAGTAGGCTACTCCTGGCGAGGCCCTCGAATGGACTTGAGGAATTATTCTTTAGGGCGTACTGTTCGTACCAAAAGGAAGACTGTTTGAGAAGAGGAATTATTGAGCCGTGAGCGTTCACGAAATAAGCCCTTTTATATGTATGGATCACTTTTACCTCGCCTGCCTTTAGACCACAATACCTAAATCAAATTTTTTGTTTGATTATTCTTCTGCTTATGCACAGCACACCTCTGTTTTCTGGGCTAACATTTCAGATGTTGATGGAACTCGATGCCTGCCATCTCTTTCTCGATTTCCCTGCACGACTTGTTCCCTTTATTTTTTTAGTCCATACTTCTATATTAATTTTTGTATTTATCCAACTTATTATCTCCGTCCTTTTCCAACACTACATCTCATAGGTATGCTAAAAATCTGTCAGTGTCTTTGGTGGGTATTCATATTCACGTTTCGCATCCATAATAAGCTCCAGATATAGAACTTAATTAGGTGTTTTTAATACGTCTGTAAAACATTTCTTATAGCACGTTCATTTCCTTACTTAAATCGGAAGTTCTTCATCGTACCTCTGTTCATGCGTCTTTATATCATTATATTTGCTTAAATTCATATAGATCGTTACACACATCGGATACACACAATACGAGTATCTATATGAATTTTGTGGTATACTTTATAGCATACAGTCACCACTCATTGTCTTCCAGCTGCGTGGTGCCCGAATGCGAAGGCTGGCCCTCGCAGGAACAGTTCAGCAACGAGACCGCTTGGGCGCTGCTGCCCAACGCCACCTGCCAGCGTTACCAACCGAGGCACAACGGCTCCCTCGGCTCCTGTCTGCCGCACGATTACAGCCAACACTTGCAGGAATGCGAGGCAAGACTCTATGAAAATCAATATACTATTTTTTCTGAGGTATGTTTTCATTAGTTTGTGTATGTATGTTTGTTACTCTTTCACGCGAAATATTCAGAGTATTAAGAAGTGTTAAATACTTCCAGTTCGACCTGGGCTGCCGGCCGTGGCTGCGCACGCTGGTGGGCTCGGTGCGCAACGCCGCGTTGCCGTTCGCGTTGCTGCTCACTGGATACGTTTCAGACCTGTGAGTGAAGTTTATTTAGTTAAAACATTATTGCACAAAATTTCTCTTCTTTTACATCACAAGTAAAGTTTTCTTGTTGTTTGCTCTTCTCGTACTCCCTAAGAAGACAGAAAGAATTGGAACACGCTCGTACATCAGGAATATTAGAACGCTTATAAATAGTGTTATTGTCTATTTATTTTTATAGTTTCGGAAAAAAGTGGATGTGACATACGGACGGATAGACATGAATCTAAAAGGGTCCCATTTTTGCCATTTGGCTACAGAACCCTAAAAATTGAGACGACCTGTAAAGTTTCCGACCTGTGTTGAAGAGAAGAAGAGACACGTAATCTACTTACACATATGTAAAGCGAATCACTCAATGTATTCCTGATGCCGTGGTCATGTTTAAGCAGTGGTAATGTATGTAACATGATTTCGTGCGTTTTGTACATTTAGCTTTTCATTTATATATGTATATTTTTTGACATTTTTCAATAATTTTGTATTAAATAATACCTATATATAATTTTATATATTTTATTTTAATAGTTTTTTATATTATTAAAATTTTGACATTTTTAATAATGATGTAAATTAATTTTTATTATTAATAAGACCTAGGTAGATTTGTTAATTCGTCTTTGAAGAAAAGACTGCGGTGAAGTTTGTTGCGCCGCTTCTTCTTCACCTGCTCTTTGGAAGTCGGCAGTAAACTTAGTAAATATTTTTTGACGTCAGTGATGTATCATCCTAAATTGAATAAAAAATTTGAATTTCAGCTGGGGCCGTCGCACCGCGTTCTGCATATTCTCCGGGTGCGCAGGCGCACTGGGCATCGTGAAGGCGCTCTCCATCAACTACGACATGTACATCAGCATGGAGTTCTTCGAGGCCATGCTCGGGTACGGGTTTAACAGCGCCGGATATGTCATGAGTGAGTCTGTCTCGGCCAGATACACCAATTACGATACAAAAGTGAAAAGCTACAGTTATTTAGGCAATATTTATTAAATTCTACATACTTGTAAAACAAATATTGAAATCTCTGTAAACAAAATACAGTTTGATTATCTCCTACTGTTCAACTTTAGTAGCAACTTTATATTTGAGTGGTGGAACTGGCGCGGCCAAACGTGCGGGCTGCGTTCGCGTGCGCGACAGGCGTGGCGTACGGGCTGGGCGGCGTGCTGTTCGCGCTGGCGGCCTGGGCCGTGCCGCACTGGCGCCGGCTGCTGCTGACCGTGCACGCGCCGGCGCTGCTGCTGCCGCTGTACTGGCTGCTGCTGGACGAGAGCCCGCGCTGGCTGCTAGCCAGGGACCGCGGCCCGGAGCTCACCACGGTCTTGAGGAAGGTGGCTCGAGTCAATAAAGTTAGTGCTAACAGTTGTGTTCAATGTGTTATTGTATATATCCTTGCTACTTACTATTGCTGGCACCTTTTGATTTCTGTATGCATAGAAAGAAATCATTTATTCGGCGAACACAAACATAAATAAACACTAAAAGGTACAAAAGAGTGGCTCTATCAGTAGTTTTTAATGGAGATTGCTTTAACTTAGATATCACTTATTGATATTTATTTTTTCCCGTAATCAACTGGTGATAAATTATATAATTTATTATTCGTTCTGTTATGTTTTGATAGCTCTACATTGTAGAGCAATCAAAATAATTAAGTAATTAAGAATGTATTTTAGGTCGTCCTAAGCGATGATGTCATGAAAACGTTAGAAAAAGACAGCGCCGAAGAAACGTCCAAAACTGAAGGAAACCCTTGGCTGCGACTGATCAAATCCCGCGTGCTCCTGGGGAGGTTCCTCCTCTGCGGCTGGTGCTGGGCCGCTTGCTCGTTCGTGTACTACGGCCTCAGCATCAACTCCGTGTCGCTGGCCGGCCAGAGACACGTCAACTTCGCTCTCAACATGGCCATGGAGATCGTGGCGTCGTTACTGCTCATGATGCTGCTGGAGCGCGTTGGGCGCAAGCGCACAGTGTTCCTATCTTTCCTGCTCTGTGGCGTGGCTTGCGTCGTGCCCTTCTTCATCTGTTAGTATAATCTAAATATTTTATCAATGTAATTAAGACCAGAATAAGAGTGAATATGATTGAAATAGATTTTTATCTGTTATTATTTTGTTTCTAGCGCATTCGGGCGCAAGCCTAGGCCTGTTCTTCTTGGGCAAGCTGGCCATCACGTGCGCGTTCAACTCCCTCTACGTGTTCACAGCGGAGCTATTCCCCACGCATGCGCGGAGCTCTGCGTTAGCCGCCACGTCGTTGGTCGGACGAGTCGGTTCTATCCTCGCACCGCAGACACCACTGCTAGTAAGTTACTCTTTACTATAACCTATAAGGTGTCACTATCATCCCAAATTCTAGCTCAGTTTAATAGTAATGTTATATTGATATCTGCGACTGCATCTGGTATGTCTATGGCAACTTTCTATTAAGTACGTTCGGAAGAATATTTGAATGAAACTGCATCTTTTAATGTAACGGATTATCTAATTCGTATTATTTAGTTTATTGATTTTCTTAAGACGACTAAAAAAGGTAATGTTTTTGGTTGTTGTGTTATCACATCACTACATATTAGAAAACAAAGTCGCTTCCCGCTGTCTGTCCGCCTGTCGCATGTATGCTAAGATCTTTAAACTACACAACGGATGCGGGTTTTTTTAATAGAGAGTGTGATTGATTACTGAGGAAGGTTTAGATGTACAATTATTATTACGAAGCCGGGACGGGCCGCTAGTATATAATTATATACTATGTTTGTTTAGTGAGTTTTCTATATTGAACTATTACTCCAATGCTTTTATTTCGAATAATATACATTTAGATGTAATTCCAGAGTGGGTTCGTGCAAGCGGCGCTGTACGGAGGCTGTTCGCTGTCAGCCGCTCTGTTGGTGTTGCTGGTCCCGGAGACGCGGCGCGCGGCGCTGCCGCAGAGCGTGGCGGCGGCGGAGCGGCTGCGCGCGCCCGCGGCGCCGCCGCCCGCGCCTCCGCCACCGCCGCTGCCGCCTGTGCTCTCGGCCTACACGTGACTAGCGGAGACAACCTCCTGAAAAAACTTATTCCAACATGGGAAATAGAGATCATTAATTATTGTATTGGAAGAGCAAGTGCTTTTCGATCTCCCGGGGATTGAAATACTAGATCCCAGTGGAACGAGTGAAAAATAACTATGGTGAGCCTCGAGTCGTACTCTTCTTAAGTATTATCTTCTGAAGTGAGGGACCAGCACCTATTTTTAAATTACAGATAGAGCCTATTCTGCCTTTTAGGTGTAAGGACTCTTAAAAATCTCTGTCACTAATAATACTTCAATAAGTTTGTGATTGTACAACTTTGTGTCAGAACATAGAACGATGATAATTATGAAATTACCTATAGGTAGTACTTAAATAAAATTGTGCTGTGAAAAATTTAGATCACCTAAATGCTCGCTTATCAATGTAGTTGTTCACTGTACCCACTAGCTATAATGGTATGGGTAAGTTAGGTAAGAAAATCTACTTTTGTGTTAAGTCCGTAATAAATAATCTTAATTACTGTGTTTTGTGCTTGTGGTAATATCAATTACATCACAGATCGTTTGTAAATAAATTAGGTATTGCAATAAAATTATTTTGTATAATGAAGAATGGTTTTTACTTATGTAGGTACCCAAATGTTCGTCTATACTTTACATCTTATATGTTGTTAGTTAAAAAGGAAAGAATTTATAACCAAGGACACTTTGTTGAGAAACTACTACTTTAAGTACTACTTTAAGTACTACTACTACAGATATGAATAAAAAAAATAGTGTTATGTAACCGTCATTTTATTTGAAATTCTGTACAAAAATATGTAGATATAAGTATATACATTTTACTGGATTGAGATCAAAATATGGCCCTAAAGCATGAAATGACATGCATTTGGCCTGCGCCTGCGCCCAGGTATTCGCACTCCCAACCGTTATATAAGATGGAAACGAGAATATTCAGCACATTGATCAATCCAGAACTGCTTCTAATAAGCTATAATTTATAAATCACTTCAATTCGTCACAAATCATTTACTAAATAAATATTGGCTATGACTCTCAGACATTAAGTTAGGCTCATGTTATAGTCCTCAATTCGACTACAATGAACCTAAGAAAATTTTAAATCGTAACCTTTAAAGCTTTCATTCGAACACAATGCTCCTATATGTTTCAAAAGTGATTTTATGACAAGTACCTACCGAAACAAGACTAGATTGAACTTGATTGGAACACAATTAAATGTAAAAAATAATTTTAACATTCCTCAGGAGTGTTACATCCCCCAAGGAGTACTCTTGACTCGATAACAAGTAAAATATCCAAGAGTTTCATGTAAATCTTACGTATTTACCTAAGTAAGTACTTGGACACACACACATAGAGGTACTATAAAAAACAAATAGTAGGTAGGTAAGTACCTACCGATTCTTAAGAAATCTAAAGAAGGAACATAAAAACGCTACATAATTTCTAAGATATCTTTTCTAACTATTTAATAACTAATTGCGAGAACTACTTGACCACAAGAGTTGAGATTGGAAAGGTTTAATTTATTTTAGCTGGCCGTTGGATCTGATGAATATTGAACCATAAAAGTGGCAAAACTGACTTTATAAACAACCCATGAGAGTTTTTCATAAAAAATGTAAATGTGCTCCAATGTTCACACGGGTCTCCTGGCCGCTTGTGCTGCGTTATCACTTTGCGTATCACTCCACTTTTAATTATAAATTAAGCTAATTACACTGCTTTCATTAAAATACTGTCAGCCACATTGTTGAATAATGTCGATTGCTAATGAAGTAGTTAGGTAGGTACCTATTTAAATACTAATTAAAAGGCAAATGTATTTTGAAAAACGCCTCATCTATGTTATTGCGACGAAAACATTCAAAGTCACATTATATTCAATTCAATGTAAATTTATCACCGGAGGTCATTAATTTTTTTCTTCGAGCAAATACTTTGAGCAAAAAATATCTAAAAGTAACACAAAATATTCCATAGTTAAATCTGTTAGTTAGGAAAGTGTGTAAAAAAAATTGTTATTCTAGAAAATTTTGTTATTGATTATTCAATAAATAACTATGGCAAGACATTCTCTACTTATACTTATCATTCGCTATCAGCACATACTTACACTTATTATGTACATTTATTTACATTTTAATGAGCGATTATAATAACTACTTAACCTACACCAATTTAGTTGAGCTACTTTAGGTACAACTGACAATTAAAATTGAATCAAACTAGCCTACAGAATTTTAAAATTAATATAATGATCAACGTCTCTTCTCTTATTAATTTACGTCATCTTTTAAAGATATTACATAGAGCCGGAGTCGGGGCATCAGGCGTCATCGGGCGGCCGGTCGAGCTGCAGCGGCCGCAGCTCGACGGCGGCGGGTGCGAGCGGCGGCGGCTGCAAGCGCGAGTACACGACCCGCAACGCGAGCAGCGCCGCGAACGTGAGGCCGGCCGTACTGCCGAAGGTGGCGGCGGGCCCGCGCCGCGCGTACACCGCTGACACGAACACCGGGCCCAGCGCCCGCGACACGCACCCCGCGCCCGTCAGCACGCCCATCCACACGCCCTGAAATACACACACTACTGCTGGAATACGAGTATACCTGAAATACATTACATATTTATCTTTCTCTCATCTAAAGCTCAAGTGGGGCCGGTCTTAGTAAGATAGTAATAAAGCCTTCAAGACCGATTATTCCCAGTACATAGTCTTCCTATAACACCTACAAAATAAATAGACCCACTTAAAAAATAAACCTTGAAATTCAGAAGATTGAATCTAATGGGATCGAGATCGGGATTAGTATGGAATCAAAAAATTTTTAAAACTTAACTCACCTGTGGCCTCGGACCCAATACTTTCGAGAATATGGTCTGTATGAGCGTGACGCCGAGGGAATATCCCACGGAGACGCTGACGTAGCCCAGCAGGAACTGCGTGAGGGTGAGGCCCCTAGTTGTCTCGCACCAGGGCTGTGTGGTGGCTGGGCAGCCGCCGCCAGCCTCCGCCGCGTCTGGCGGCGCCAGCGGCGGCCCACCCGGGCCCCACGGGATGCACAGCACTGAAGCCAGCCCTGTCAGCAGAAAGCCGCCCCATAGGAGCAGCGCTCTGGAAATACATATTATGAAATCGATAACTCAATCAGAATATGCTGGATTCGAGACATCAAACAACATGCGTAATGTGAATTATCCGTGTTATATAATAATTTCAAATTTTGTCACCCGATACCCTGGGACCCAACATTTTAAATAAATAGCGACGATATGAACAGTTACAATTTGAGATCATAAGAAAAAATGTCCACCATCATCACCATACCGTTCTTCAAAGAATTTGGTAAGTGGTCCAATGAGTGCGAATGTGAGGCAGGCGACGACCGCGCCGCCGCTCATGAGCGCGCCCATGTACTCGAGCGCCTGTCGCTTGCTCCACGCGAACTGGTCCATGGTGAGGCTGGTGGCCAGCGTCTCCAGCAACACGAAGTTAAACACCAGCACGAAGAACGCCAGCACCAGCGTCCAGCTGCTGATCAGGTCTGGTTTCAACGCCTTCAGGGCTTCTTTCTCTGGAATTCCATTTCCATAAGTTTATAATTGTTTTACGTAAAGAGAGGAAGCTTAACTTACTTACATTTCTTTATCATCAAATATTGAAATGAGGTATTGTAATCCTAATCCTATTTAATATTACCTATAAATGCGAAAGTATGTTTGTTTTTTTGTTTGTTACCTCTTCACGCTCTACTACTCAACCAATCTTCTTGAAATTTTGTATACATGTAGTTTGAAGTATGTAGAAGGACATAGGGTACCTTTCATCCCGGAAAATTGACGCGGGCGAAGCCGCGGGCAAAAGCTAGTGCAATATATAAATAACATATTACAATACCTAAATTCATCTTCATGAAAGACTCACCCGAATCTTTCCCTTGCGCTACCATGGCCTCCCGGGCGGCGATGGGCCTCTCCTTGAATATACACGGAAGAAATAAAACTATGTTAATTAATCCGAAGACTGCGTTGATCCAGCCAGGTGCGGTGAACATGTCCAGGCGAAAAGGATTGGAGAAGTCGCCGGGCGGTGGATAGGGGGCGCCTGCACCCAGGGGCGCCGCAGCGGCCTGCGGACAACAGATCACGCTATACATCACATACATACATATATACGACATCCGATCTCAATAGCTTATGAAGGAAAACATCATGAAGATAGTTTGCATAATTCTAGGATAACTGCCACCGATTGCTTGAAATTATTTTGAAGTGGACGATGGGCGATAGTAGGCATCGCGCTACAAAATCGTTTATACCATTATATTAATATGTATGCGTTTATTGCCCTCGTAAACAACTAGCTAGCCACTCCACACTTATAAAAAGAGAAGCGACACTGCGATTTCTCTCTCATCTCTGCATATTTACTGCATATAGGCTGTGGGTTAGGGTAAAAAATAAAATTGTTTAGATTCGGCTGTGGTCGACTATTGTGAAGGCGAATCCACACGCCACAGAAGCTATGTGACGCCACAGTGATGTTCACTGGTAACAAGGTGTTGTCTTCACCTGAAGCGCGGGCCCCACCACGAAGCCGAGCACCTGCGCCAGCGACACCCAGGCAACGGCGCGCGTGCGCTCGGAGACCAGTGTCGCCGCCGACAGGTACGACCGCGCCACTGCGATATTCGCTGTCGACAAAATAGTCAAAATGTAACTACAAACACAGTGTGATTTGATAAACAATACTACAATATCATTTTCTTGATCTAGTTGCGTTACAGAAAATTTAATTGTAAATGAAACGCGAGCGTGACAAACCGCTAGATAACTATAACTAATTACCTAATACAACAGGCGACCGATCCTTGGCCGGACCTATAGCTGCCGAAGGCCGCTCCCAACGCTTCCAATAGAGAGTACTAAAACTAGGGTTGTAACTTTTAGAAAATAAAATTGACTAATATACCTAGATGCAGTCTTAGTCAGTCAGTAAATGTCTTTCATATTTTGTAACAACCCTGGCATCATTGTTATTGCTGGCGGTTGTTTCGCCTTTAGCAAGTTTATATGAATCTCATTAAACTGTGTTAATACCAGGAAAATTGTATGACAGACACACGCCACAATGTAATTAATGTAATATAAATGATATTTCATACATGAGGCTAAAACAAGATCTTTCTTTCTTTTCGAGACGTTATGGCTAAAACAAGATATTCACGAATGAGGTTCGTTGAAAAACATGCATCCAATTGAATTTCAATTTACCTTGAATGATTACAAAACCAATAAAATCACTTCCAAAGTACTTAGGTACATTATATCTCGACGATTGCTTCTCACTTTTTGTGCATTTATAGCCTCAGTGCGGGTTAACTATGACGACATATTTCATTATCATTTAGGTGATTTCATTTGGAAGATCGATAGATATTCACAGTCGCGTGTATCCGGACTGAAACGTTGAAGTGAAGTACTTCAATAATATCTTACATAAAGGACGGTTTATTGTATGATTTGGGTACAATTTCTTTACCGATCGACGTAAACATAGTATAAATTCAAACCTTAGTGGTTTAGCAATGCTAAGTTAATGCCTAAGTAGGTACCTACTGAATGTTATGTTAATGTGAAGATCCTTTGTAAAATAATAAATGAAAAAAATAATCAGGAACCTGAGCTAACCCCGACGAGGAACCTGGCGAGCAGCATCCAGTAGTGCGCGTGCGGCCGCGTGAGGTGCAGCTGCGCGTACAACGCGCTGGCCAGCACGAACAGCGCCAGCGAGGCCAGTAGCGGCGCGCGCGAGCTACCCGCGCGGTTGGCCCACAGCCCCAGCAGCGGCGAGAACAATAGCTGGCCCAGCGGATTGGCCCCTACCGCCAACCCTAACGTTTCTTTCTTTGCTCCGGGCTCCAGCTGAAACATGTTTATTAGACAATGCAGAAGTTTGTCATTATCATGCATGGCAAATAATTAAGATCCGCTCTCTGGAGGCGCTGAATAGTGATTTTGCCGAATACTATTCGATTTATTTTCTACCGAACCGAACAAATATTAATAATATAAATTCCAATATATAATAAAATAAATTCCATAATGCAAATTGACCAATAGTTTTCATTGGTTAGCATAGATATAGGTACTTATATGTTGGCTTGATAGTGACGCAATGACATCCGCTGAGCTCTATTAAGTAGTTATATGACCGAACTAATAGGTAGTTAACAGCCGTTTTTGTAGATATAACTAGCTTTTGCCCGCGGCTTCGCCCGCGTGGTTTGCCACGGGAGCAGTTATTTTTCCGGGTCCTTCTCCGTACTTCAACCTATAAATTGGTACACCTATGCAAAATTTCAAGAAGATTGGTTGAGTCGACAGAGCGTGAAGGGGTAAGTAACTAACAAAGTTACTTTCGAATTTATAATACCTATTAGTTAGGATTAGGGTTATACGGATGCCATGAGATAATAATCTAGTATCTAGGTATACCCTTGACAAATCACTATAACAACACTAGTGACAAACAACCTGCGGCAATGTGTACCATGTTGTCACGAGCAGTTAGAGGTAGATTTATCTACAAACCTAATGCGCCATTCAGATATTATTGACTCGTATCTTATCTCAAAACAGACGGGTTTGCATCAGTACCTACCTTTGCTGTCTACTAATCGTCTTGTAGGTACCTCGTGTGCCTTATCTTTTGTCGTGATGGAATCTCGCTAGAAATAAACTGATACTAAGTATATATTTTGACAAGAAACTGTTTTATTTACTATTATCTTCTTTGCTACAATTCTTTCTTTCTTGATAGGTACCTACTTACTTAATTTGTCATTATTAATCAAATTCAGCTTTTAATTGTTTTTTATTGTTGTTAGACCTAAATATTTACAATGTTTACATTTCTTGAAATAACCATTTAAATATAGTTTTATTTTGAATGTAAAACAAAAGAAACTTGTGTATTGTACACCGCCGGTTTCTTCTTTTCCTTTTTTCCAAGACAATAGGTAGTTAATAAAATTCCTATCGTAGAATATCGCTCTCGCCCGAGTCATCCGACGACAATACCTCGCCACGAATCTGTCAGCTGGCTATTTTGGTATTTACGTGTTCCATTCAAGCGCGACGACTTCATTGGGACATCGGAATACGTACGCACCTTGACTGTCATTATAGTACCTATATTCCTACCTACCTACTGCATCTAGTTTGTTAAATTGGACCCTTTTACCCAATTAAAAATTATTATCTTTAATGTATTTCAATACCGCGCTTTGCTTTGAGATTATTTATTATTAAGTATCCGTTCTCGTCGGGTATGCTCTTGTACGCGGGCACTACACGACGTCGTCAGCGTCAGGTGCATGTTCTTTTTGTCATTCATGTTTTTTCGCTTTGCATTGTTATTAAGATGACGTGTGCATGTTTTCGTTTCTCATAGACTTGTCATGTCATGGTTAGGTATAAAATTAATGATGAAGTATTTTTTCAACCAAAATACCTACTACATTGATGGAGCACAATTTATTTTGTTTATGTAAAACAGAAGTCATACGTAGGTAAACGTTGAAATTAGTCTTTCACAATTCTGTGTCACATGTACGTTTGCATCGGATTGTGTAGCAATAAGAGTGACCTTCGCTCTGTGAGTCATGTTATCAGATCCAGTGGGTCGACGGTCAGGATCAACGAACACCGCCAACCAAACCGATAGCGCACGCGCCGCCGAAACCGAAGCCACATACCGGCCGGCGACTTGCATACAAGTTTTGAGGACATCCATAATGTTTTGAGAGGATTTCATTTCAGAAAGCGGGTGCTTTCCGAGCCTTCAATAACATAAAATGGTGATAATAATAATAATTAATGCATATTTTTGTCTCACTGCACGACTTGGGCAACTGTTAGTGCTTTGATTGACTTTATAAATAAATAAATAGTCTAGATAGAGTCTATACAAAAACCTCTGCGTTGGCTTCTCAACATTCACTAACAAGGTGGTCTGACGACTCTGTCAAGGTTGCAAGAGTACCTACACTGTATGCAGGTCGAGTGAGACATAACTAGATACTTATAATGGGATGGCATCGGTACGGTGCCCCCCGAGTAACTGATTACATATTGTCATAAGATCAGCCATATATTCATCACTAGCTGTGATCGCAACTTCGTTTGCGTGCAGTTCGAAATGAGTAAGATTTTATTTTACGTGAAATCCTTAAACAATCTCTTCAATTGAATTACGCAGAAGAGTTTGATCTATATCATGATAGCCACACTGATTGAGGAATGTAAAAGTTATTTCTAACAAATATTCCCTAAAAATATTATCACGGTTCCTAAAAGCCCATAGACTCCATTACGTTGAAGTCCGTCGACGGATCAAGACAGAATAACGTAGAAATTGTATATCACTTCATTGTACAATGTAATTCTAGTCGGGAGGCAATAAATCCCACGGGAACTGTAAAAAAGCTAACCATTTCTACCGATTTTTTACAGTACTAAAATTCAAATTATACGTCTTTAGAGTCTTGTCGCAAATCCCAAGGCAATATTACGTTTTTTTGGGATACAGCTATAGCAGTGTTAGATATTACTCTATAACCTTCTCCGTATTAGATATATGGGATTTGGATAGTTCGGAAATGTAATGTAAATTTTATTTAATTTAGAAAGGACCCCGCGCAACCCGCGCGGTAGGTAGGTACCTTATCCATGGCATTAGTAGGTACTCAAAGTACTTATTAAATCCATGACCTTATATCTCTGATTGACCATAGATTTAGAAAGGGCCCGTTGACATTACCATTAGTACCAACTTTAGTGACTGTAAGTATGCTTCTTTAGAAAGAGGAACTACACCCCTCTTCATAAAGAAACACAAAATCTTTGACTAGGACTAGGGTCCGTTTTTATCTTTCGAGGTGCGGAAACCTCAAAAATCCCACAAAAGCGGAATAGGGTGCGCTGCACATATTTTATGCAAGTACATCGGGTTCTTTTTAGCAAGAGTCTAATTGACATTCTTTTTTAGCAAGAGTTTAGTAAAATACTTAATTTTAATGTGAAAGTTACGTACTTAGTACGAGTACACTTTCTTATAGGTGCTGTGCTATGGTTATGCGGACGTGGAAGTGGCGAGACAGACCTTGTCGAGATAGGGATAGACTCCGGTGAGCACGATACTGAAGCCCAGCGACATCTGGAACATGGTGAAATAGATCACGTACACGCTGCGCCAGCGTTCGCGCCGCTGCTCAGCGCTCTCCAGCATCCCCGCACCCTCCACCTCCGCACCCTCGTCTACTCTCCCTGGACCCCCCGGAACTATTTTCACTCCATTCGCCTTTGTCAAACTTTTCTCTTCGTCTTCAGCCATTGTTTTCGACAGAGTTTCTCAACACAACACAAACAGCTGTTTTAGAACAACACCACAAAACACTACGCTATAAAGTGTAACTATTAACTACTCGTCACATACTTTTTCTTGTGTAGGCAGTTACAATGTTACTGTACTTGTTTGTATTTTGTTTTACACGACGACGCCAGTTTGTTGTTATAGTAGTAAACAAAGAAGAGCGCGGGCCCTGCGCATCGCTCCGTGCGCGCGCGCAGTGTAGAGTCGAGGTAGAGACGCGTCCGCGCCGCGCCGCTCCCTCCGCGACTGCGGCACTCCGCCCTCCCTCCTCTGTCCTCTCAATCCTCAACCTCAAAGTCGTCGGTATCGGTATGTAGAGTTGACGACAGTGAACGACTGTAATTTTTTATTGGCATTCGTCCCCTGTCGTTTCTCGTATTAGTAAATACTTACCTACTTACCTTGCCGCTGTGTTTAAGATGCCATCTCGACATACAGCCCATATCGAAAGTGCATTAACCTCTAGGTATATAAACAAAATATGGAAAATTTGGAGGAGGCCTACTTATATACCAGAAGGACACGTTGAGAAGAGAAACCCCACATGAACTGAATATAGTTATACATATGTTTATTTTGTAAATATTTCAGCATTGAATGCTATTGAATTAAATACCAAATAAAATAGATTAAAAATAACGAAAATAGAATATAAAATAGTTTAGTCGCCACTAAATTATAAACATAACAAAATATTGCACTGTAAAATATTATAAAATAGCGGGCGAACTAGGCTTCCGCTCAGCAATACCTACCTTGAAGTATCAAATCATACATCATGGCCATCGATACCATATCTACCAGTGGTATAGTAATATGGCAGACCATTCCGCTATTTATCTAGTCTTCAATCTCAGATTGAACAATGCAGTAACAGTACAATAAATAATAATCTCAAGAATATGATAACAATATTGAAAACTACAGTCTCAAATTTATAGGTAGTCTGTTAACGCCACAGGTTAACGCGCACGGGGCCCTAAATATATTATTAATAGATTGATTATAATCAACATGGATCGGAGTAGCTACTAATCTGGCGGGATAAATACACAGTAATACTCCCTGTATTACTGTGTATTTATCCCGCCAGAGTACAGCACTGTATGTTAGGTATACAAAAGTTTTACCGCCTTTCACTATGTCGATTAAATTTATTTTAGAGTACTTTATTATTAATCCTTTCATTATATAAGCATTCGTTTGTGAAAATATATAACAATGTAGCATATTCGGGCGCCGAAATTTTGGGAAAAATCCTTTTCCATAAAATAAAAAGGAAACCGTCTCAGGCTGTAAAATTGTCGAGCCAGTAAACGGTCGAAAAAAAGTTCGGAACACTTCACACGTGTGAAGACATTAAAATATGGACTTCATACAGGTAAAATCTTCAACCAAAATCAAGTTCATTTATCAGTTTACCACCACAGTTGACCAAATAACGCAGAACATAACCTAAAATATTGTTATTTAACCGCCCTTCAGTTTTCTCATGGTCTAAAACTGAAGTCTTAAAAAGAGCTGCTAAACGTGAAGCAAAAATCAATTGAGTGTCGTCGTATATGAAGTTAACCCTATAAACGGTTTTTTGTGTTTATATTTTTTGGGTGGAAGTGGTGGTTGAAAATAATATACCTAAGTAAGTATATCCCAATCCCACAAATAAGTAGAGCAATATGATATCAAATAGTGTGCAATAATTTATAATTAAGAAAAACACGATACTGTGTTTTGCAATGGACTTGAATCAATGAGCAAATCGTCTTGTATTTAACACTTTGTGTTCAATAATCCACTAAATCCTTCTTTTTTTCTTGTAAACTCGCACCACGACTGCGAAGAAGGTATTTTAGTCGTAAATCTTCAAAAATATTGAAAATTGGCGCTTTTTGCCTCCATTGGCAATGTTTGTTAACCCTAGTTGTACTAGTAGCGCCATCTGCGCTGAGCTTTGCGTAATATGGCCTATTCCATGATAATAATTACAATACAACCTGACGTTTACGTTTTTTTTTTTTTTCAGAGAATCCAGATCCAGATTAATCTGTGATTTCATCTGTGGCCCGATCTCTTTCTTATGTACGTACTATGTGTAAATATCTGACGTTACCCAATTGTCAACGTCAAATTGACACATATGTTTCAAACTGATTGACAGTGATTGATTGTCATCCACCGTTCTTAATTCCAATCCAAGGGCCATCCTACCTGCTTGCTTTTACAAAATCAATTTGAAGAAAGCCCGTACTTTCTTCTTGATTTACTGAAATTTCGAGTTAAAACTTCAAAATGTTTGTGTCGAGGCCAATTGTTTCTCGCTTGTTTCAGCAAACAGGTAAAACTTTAAATTGCAATTCCTATTATCGCTTCTTATTTTTTATTTCTTAATATGTTTTCTGTGTATTTTAACGATTATTTTATAAATTCATGGTTTTTACAAGCTCATTTGCTCAAGGGTAACATTAAAAAACAATGGAAATACGGTCTTTTTCGTATCACGAATTGTTGTTACATAATAACAAAATATAACCTAAGTTTTTCACCACTTATCAATCTGTCACAGCCCGAACAATATATTTTCAATCACCATCCACGGAATTTACTTTATTATTTTAAACACCTGACACACCTGCTTCTTTCAATATAGATACCTAGCAATTTTCTTATTATAACGATTTTTTAGTCTCTTTGAAATTTACTAATACCAAAATTGTAGTGGCGTTCAGCCTCTATAGGCTTGACAGACAATGAACTTTTATAATAAACACTGGACAAAGACAGACAAAAGATAAAAAGGACTATCAACACAACAGGGATGGAGGGCTGGGAGTGCTGGACGACATGCGGACCGCGACTACGAAATAATAATAAAAGTAGTCTTTTATTTTAAGTCACCCCTTCACCAACCGTTATTTTTCATAAAATATGTACTTGTGACTAATAGGGAATGGTTCACATCACTAGTATCTGAAATTAACATGTTTAGCTTCTCACATACATAGGTACACACATCCTCATTTATTATATTAGTAGGATGATTATTAAGTTCATGTGGCATTCCAAGCATCCTTCCTTACTTTAGTTCTGTACCAGTTACAACGTGTTGAGCAGTAGTACAATAAAGTAGAAAATGGATAAATAAAAATATATAAGCTTGTTATTGCATTATTATTATTCTCTCTCCAATTATAAGTATAAAATTTTCTTGCTAGAACAATGTTACTCCAGCAGAAATCGTTTTTCCATTTTTGAACAAAACTACAACAGGCACAAGCATATTTCTCTAGGCTCTAGGAGCTACCTTCTAGCTGCAGTAACATACATGAATAGGACCACTCCATGTCCCTACATGTATGAATGTATGTATAATGCCCTACTAATTTTGCAATAGAAAGGGATGTAGGTATCCCTACTAATAACATTAGTGTTAAAATTAGTTTGGTTACCTCTTCACACTTTATCTACCCTGCCAATGTTCTTCAAATTTTACATACATATTTAATAGTACAGAGAAGAACCTTTCATCCCTAAAAGCTGATGCCATTGCATTTGCAAGAAGTACTGCAAGTACACATTTTGTAATTTTAGTATTCTTCATGAAATTTATGTATGTATGTTATGTATGTAGTTTTATCCAAAAGCCATCTTGCCTTGAAGATCCCTAAATTGTAGGATCTGGTTGAAGCATAGCATCATTATAAAGTGTGTGTATGTGTTAGCGCGGCGCTACCACGGCGAGTCGCACTTTAAGCCACCGTCCATGGACGAGCTGCCGGTGCCGGCGGGGTCGTGGCAGGCGCAGTACGACGCCAACCAGCGCCGCTACAACGCCGCACTGCTCTTCGGGCTCGCCTTCACCGCGGGGACCCTCGTGGTTGTACGTATTTTATTTATTTACTAGCCCTTGCCCTAAAATTCGCCCGCATGAATTTCCTTTTCAATAATAGAATCCAAGTAAAATCTCAGTCATTCTTAAAAATAATATATCAATAATTAGACAACTTAAAAAACCCCTGACTCACATTATTCATTACGCTACTACTTTTGAACGGCTGAACCGATTTTAAAAACACATATCTAAAAACTACCGCATAAAAATTTGCTATCAAATAAAAAACGCATCTAAATCGGTTCACCCGTTAATGAGCTATGGTGCTATGTACACAGACAGACACACTTAACGGTCATACTTATAACACCCATATTTTTGCGTCGGAGGTTAAAAATGCTCATAGAGATGCAATTGTCAAAATCCAATTAGACTAACCACTTTTCTAAAATTTCATTCCAAACTTGCAACCAATAGTAGCTGCTGTATTTTAATCATTTATGTAGTCCATACACAATAAATAGTAATGTTGGGTACATACACAGATGTAGATTAGGCGAAAAATAAGAGATATCAATGTCCGTGGATACATACCTACTTGTTTATTTTCGCCATTTTTTATTATTGTTAGAGGAGTCGTGTCCGCCGTATGTCTGCTCAATGTGTCCGGTTATGGTGATGCTGAACATCAGTGTTTGTTCCTTGCGCAATTTCCACCACGGAGTTGTCGCCAATTTGTATCACTGCACCACACATTTACGTCACGGAAACATTCTTGTTATTTATAGATGTGTATCTCTATCTAGCATGTTCCAACTTTTAATTATTTGTACGTGTCTCAGTTGATACTAATAAATTTATTTTCTATTATTTAACCCTCATATCGATGCAAATTTCAATTAATCCATTATTCTACTTTATTAACAAAATATGTACATTGAAAAATGTCATGCTTGTCACTTTAAAAATTACTAAGTTTCTCATGCACCCCATAACCGCCACTTAAAGGTTGATCTCTGAGATAAAATCTAGGTACCCTATGTTGTGCTTCGTAACTTTCTCATCTAAATTAGATAAGCTGTTCCGAAGATTACCCTAAATAAACATACAGACCGACCTATGCTTTCTCAGCGAGATCATAGCTCTTATCTGAAATTTGGGTGTTCAACTAGGTTGGTCTAATATCTTTTTTTTTTGTTCCAAATATATTTGTTACACAAGTGAATAACAAGCAACTTTCTTATTTCCAGGCTAAAGCTTCAGGGCTCGTGTACCTCAACTACTCTCCCCCAAAGTCATTGGACTAAACAAGTTGCAAGAAACTAGTTCAGAACGCAAATCTGAACTGTATTTAATTCTAAGAATAATGTATTTAGCTGTTAAATAAATTGTGATCAAATGTTTGCTGTTTATTCAACTATATATACGATACTACCTTTTACACGCGGATACACCCGCGTGGTTGATTTTAGTCTTTATGTTTGAACGGGGGTCTCTATTACATCAAAATCTGTACAGTTGTTGAATCGTGAAAGCGGAACTTTCTCTCATTTAGAATATTAGTATGGTTGGATAGGACACGAAGATTTCACATTTGTGCGATTAATCTCAGGTAAGTATATTTTTTCGCTGTTATTTCAAAAACTAGTAGGAATGACGTTCAAAATGGAATTTCCGCAAATACAAAAATCTTAAGTTGAGCATGCTGCTAACTGCCGAAAAATAAACATTCTTATAGTAAAAATAATTTATTTGTATAAATACAATTTCTATGTACATAAACTGTATATAGTAGCACTTTATATCTAGCCTATGCATGGATTATATTAATGATTATGATGACTGTCTCACCACTCTGTTATTCTTAAAAGTGAAAGCTAAAGTAGACTCTATAGTGACATATTTCAACCTAAGATTTGAGACACATGTGTAAGAGTGACTTTTTTGTAAGTGATTCGGTTTTACATCCATCTGAAACTGAAGCGGCGTTGTTGGTGTCGGCAATCGGCGAGGTCAATGTTCCCGGGCGATGTCGGAGAAGGCATCGAGGATGTCCTGGATGGTCAGCGGCAGCTCCAGCCCCGAGCCGGGGTAGCACGCGGCGATGCGAGACTGGAAACGACATGCATATTATTAAAATACAGAAATATAGGTGTAAAGTGTAGTCTCATACGCGTAGACGTCAGCGGGCCGACCTGCAGATAGGTGTGCTGCTGCAGGAAGTCCTCCTGCAAGGCGCGCCACACGACCTGCAGCAGCCCGCCCTCGGCGCTGAGCTGCTTGTCGGCCGTGCGGTAGAGGCGGTGCAGCGCGCGGCGCACGGCGGCCGCGGGATAGCCGGCCAGCAGCCGCCGCAGCGCGTGCTTGCTGCACTCGCTGCGGTACGCGACCTCGTCCTCGCGCGCGCCCGTCGCCACGACCTCCGCCACGCGCTCGAAGAAGCTCGCCACGCGCTCCAGCGGCCGCTCGAACGTCGTCACGTAGCTGCGCAGCGCCTCCTGCATTCATCCTTCCTCATCATATTCATAGATCAGTTATATATGTAATTAACGATAAAATATTATATTTTTGAAAAATAAATACGCAATGCACGCTATGACATGCACACATAAAAATATAAAACAAATCTGTGACTAAGACACCACACATATCTCGACATAAATATAGCTTACGAAATACGACTTCAAAAAAACATTTCTATTTGACGGATTTTGGATTTATCATCGAACAGATCCTTGTTTCTAGATCTGGCGAGAAAACTGAAGAACGCGGCATAACAGCCGCTGCTCATTCAGTGGCGCGGTCGCTTTAAGTCTAGCTAGGAATCCGAGTCCTCCTAGTTTCTTTGATGACGCGTACATTTCGCTTTTGTTTTGGCGCCGCGAAGAGGCCAAGCCATGGCCTCTCCGTTCCAACAATACTTATTACCAGTTGCCAATAGAAGGAGCATCCAGTAGCAGCCCGCCCATAATAAATCTTTATTGTCTCACCATAACCACTAAAAAGTTTACAAAACAACTTCACCGAAGAAGGATAATGGTGGGTTGATACCTAAACTAGTCTAGTATCTTGTGGAAGTCCTACGGCCTATGGCCATCATACGGACATGAACTAGCGACCAGCCGGAGTCGGGCTGGTGTGGGAGTCACCTTGTAGCGGGCGCGGGCGGTGGCGCGGTGGTCGTCGAGCGCGGGCACTCGGCTGGCCGCGAGTATGGACTGCAGCCGGTGGTAGTTCTCCATCCGCAGCACCGCGCGCGGCGTGCGCGGGTGCTCCGCCGCCCACACCGCCGCGATCATCGCCTCCGCCAGGGACACATACCTGCATGGGAAACATACTCGTTGCGAAACAATATTGTTACGAAAACGTCTAAAAAAATTACTTCTAAAACCGCATAACCTAAAACTAGTTTATCGCACGTTTTGGGAGAGAAATCGTATACTATTTTTTTAGGCGATAATCTTCAGACAATTATCGCATTCGCACGTTTGCATTCAATTAAAAAAAAAACAACAAAAACACCTACGATAATGTCACGCGATATTCGTGGTGCAATTAACGCCAAGCGTTTTATTTACACGACGACACAAATTTCGACACGATCCTTACGCTGATTTTCAGCTGGTACCAAAACTACAAAATGAAAAATAAATTGGACCAGGGTATATTTAATGACAAAGGCTTCTACTCGGATACCTTGTTCCTTGTGGTGAAATTTGGCATCCAGTTAGATAATTGCGTAAGTACTTACCTACAAAAGAAAAATCCGAAACTAGTCAATTTTTATCATTTTCGTATACATTTTTCGATAAGCAATAGCAATCAAAATTGATGACAGCTGGTGTTCTGGCCTGTTATATATAGTTAAACCTAGGAGGGTGAAATATGGCATCCAGTTAGGTAATTGCGAAAATACAAAGGAAAATAATCGAAACTCGTCGAAGAACCTACTCCTACTCACAACATCTGTACAAAAAGTAATATCTCAGCAAAAACATAAATTTAAAATGAAAGCAGTGTTCAAATAAATTTACGATATTCGTCTATATTCAGATACTCTTGGAATGCACTCATCTCTCGATGCTTTCGTAAATTCATAGAAAACAAGCCAAGTCAGATCTTGGCTTATCCTAAGTTGTAAGAAGGAAGGACATTTTAAGTTGTTATAAAATACTAGCTGTTTACCCACGGCTTGACCGGGAACAGTTTTTCTTCGTATTAAAATGGAATTGCGATAGTTGAAATAAAATATCCATAGCGCATTTAAAATACACACAGCGCCATCTAGTTTTTTTTATTAGCGCCACCAAAAATAGAATACTGGTATTTCCCAAATCCCACGGAAACAATAGGTTTTTCCGGTACCCAATGTCCATACAATATACATACTCTTAATTATAATATGCGACAAGAAGATTGGTTAAGTAGATAACGCGTGAAGATGTAACAAACTTACTTTCGCATTTATAATATTAGTTGGGATGCTGTCGTATAATGACTTAGATTGCTATATATTTGCAGGAAAACTCATGCCTTGAGTTAGTTCAAATGATGACAACTTTTTATTATTGAACAGATTTTGATGAAACAAACTGTCATTTTTTCTGAGTTAAAATGAAGCAATTGGTGAAAGTTTTAAGTAAATCGGTTCATTCCTTTCGGAGATAAACGAGATCATACATACAGACAATTTCTAATTTAATCTAAATTCTTATGAATAATCAGAGTTATTGAAACATTCACAATTTTGTAAAAACTCATAAATATTTATTGTGTTCGCGAGGTCTAAGTTCGTGGCGAACAACTAGTATGTACAGATTATTTCAGGACTGATCAAGATCATTGAACTTTGCTCTCATTTCACATTTATGTTTTTGATGGGATTCCCTTTTACGAAGAAGTTGCAATTTTTACAAAAGTATCTTACGATCAAGTAGTAGATGTAAGCGGGCTCACCAGCGGTCGAGGTCGGCGCGGCGCGACCTCGCGAAGATGACTTCAGCGGCCGCGCGCAGCTCCTCGAACTCCGCCAGGAAGCCCAGCAAGCCGCACTTCGGACGCTTCGCCGCCTTTATATCACAATCACTTGTGAATACATCACTTTACAGTTTCAGTACTTTACAGTTCGATGACATTTTGAAAATATAGTGCAATGAAATGCCTGTCTGTTCCCGATTTTGAAGAAATTTTGTATGCATGAATTTAAAGATCCCCGTTCAACATAGGCTACTTTATTTCAAAAATCAACCCCCAATTGACTATAATGGTGAAAGTTTACATGAAAATCATTGTCTGTTCCGCTTTCGCAGAGAAATTGACGCGGGCAAAAGCTAGTTGACGTATGACACCTGTCGCACGGCGTCGGGGAAGGCGGCGATCCTCTCGGCGATGCAGCGGTCGGCGCCGCGCTTGGCCACCACCGCCACCGCCGCCAGCGCGCCGCGCGCCCACCGCGCCTCGCCCGCGCCGCCCCACCCGCCCGCCGCTGCCTCGCCCGCGCCCAGCACCCGCCGGCCCACGCACGCGAGTGCGCGCATCGCGCCGCTGAGAACGACCGATGTAAATAGCGGATAACAAACTTATTGATATTAAATAGTGTAACTAAGAATATTTTACTGTGCCATTTTAATCTTAAAACATCAGAACTCACAAAGCGTCGAGTTTCTCAATGTGTGCGACCAGCGCGACCAGCTCTGCTTCGAGCTTCGGGAACAGTTCCTGCATGAACCGCCTCGCCTCGCCCCCCCCGCCCGCCGCTGCCCCGCCGCCCGCCCGCGTCCGCGACTCCGCGTCGCTCTGCTCGCCGTCGCTGCTGTCGCCCTGACGGAACAACGACATACGAGTCCTCGTTTAGTCTGCGAATATTGCGATACGTCTGTTCTGCAGACAGGGCTTGTCTGGGGGCGCGGACTATACATGGTTTAACCAAATACATCAATTAATACCATTTCAGAACAGCAATAACACACAATGTGCAATGTTAAACATTAAATACGAAAGTATGTAATTTGCACATAATAAATCCGAGTAGATATAATACATACACATGTTAGATACGCTAATAAATAGATAAACAAATTGTGGCAATTACTTATATTGTGGACATGTGAAACTAAATGTTGTACCAAATATCAAAAGAGAGCTAATGGCTGAGTTTCTTGTCGCGATCTTCTCAGCCTGGTCATAGATTATTATACTATATGAAATTACAAAGCATATTTCACTAAATGATTAGACCTTTGAATCACAATATTATCACTTCGCTTTGATTTATTATTTTATTTCTTATAACTTTATATTTTTTATAACTTCTTAACATTTTTCCCACTCATTCCGCATCGTAATCCTCGAGACATCCATTTCAACATTCGTACATTTACATTTCATCCCGACTTAATTAGCCCACTAGTTCACTTGCTATTCGAATACATCTTAATAACTTTTTCCATGCATGCTAAAATTAAACTCTTTCTGCCTGTCACACTTCATGACTGAATTGCTCGGCCAATTTTAGAGAAATTTGGAATAGACATAGTTTTTTCTCAACACAGCATTTTACCTCACACGTCTTGTAGGTTTTGAAGTCGATTAAAACACCACCGTAAATGTATCAATCAAATATGTTTAAAAATTGCTGCAACACGGAAACATAAAAAAATACTTACTTTGACATCTATGTCAAGGTGAAAGAATTGCACACAAAAATCTTGTTCAGCATTGCAGAGATTCTCGACGAATGTTAAAACCTACAAAATATTTAAGATATGAATTAATCCTGATTGAGACATTTATAACATTTAATTTACCTTGGAGCAGAACGTTAACAATTTAAAGTAAACATATTGGTTAAAAAAAATGCTGAAACTACTACTTCACATGTTATTTATTGGTCAAATCAACCAAATTTTAATCAAATTAAGAAAGACATGATAGAGATGACCTTATTGTTAAAATACAAAGCTATTATTGTTATACTCGTATATACTTGTAGTGAGCGGACTGAGCGGGGCGGCTGAAATGATTAATGACGAATTATTTTTTCATGTTTTTTTTTGGCTGGGGTTTTAAATTGCCTCTTTTTAACGAATGAATGTTTAATGTCGACGGAAGGCAACATGACTGCGCGTCGGAGCGCGGCTGAGCAATGGGAACGCGCTCGAAGAACACGTAGCTTAAGCGCTAAATATTTCAAGCTTATAATTTTTACAACATTTGACGTAATTGCTTAAGATTAATGTCTTGCTGTTTCTTTCTACAAAAGTGAAGCGCCTACTGAGACGACCATTTATATTTTACACAAGAAAATGCCACTGCTATAACAACTGATAACAGAAGATAGACATGTGACATACGAGCAGATTCAGACAACATTAAGCATTAGTATTCAGGCAACATTAAAGTATTAGTATGCCATTCAAACAATTTTTCATCAAGTATTGGGTATGAAAAAAATAATTTCCCGTTGGGGGCCTTATAATTTGAATGAAAAAAAAATCAGGTCGAGTCAATTGGTGCCGGTTTACTCTCAAGCGGTTCGACGGAGGAAACTAAAATGCCGTTTCTAACATCGTCTTAGGTGACGATTTCTCGATCTAGGCGTACAAACTCGGAAGAAAACAACAATACGCTGTTTGAGTCTTTAAAGGTGAGGTCAAACCCATACAAGTTGTTCGTTATCGCAGCGTTGCGAAGTGAAAATAGCAGCTTCTTTTGTTTCAAAACCGGCCCACGTTGCCATAATTCTAAAGGATCAAATAATCGTTACGGCTGACTGCTATAATAATATAACAGTTTGTTTGCCAGGGATTTTAAAACAACTCCAAGATAATCCTCTACCATGACAATGCGAGCTCTCATACCGCTCGGAAGACAATTTCTTTTTGGAGCCCTGACCTGAACCCCTAAGAGTACTCGACTTTCCTTAGAAGTAAAAAATTATTACGTGGTCAGTAGTTCCGAGACCCAGAAGAAGCAGTCGACGCGTACAACACTTTGACATGGTCTACATCTGATTGGAATTATTCAAACGTGAAAACGTATTAAACAAAAGACTACTCTAAAAACCTAATAGTAATAGTACCTAATACATTTTACTACATTCTGATAACACTTTTTTCTATTCCTGAAGTTTTCGGTGCGCCCTAAGTACTCACGTCGTCGAGCACGGGGTCGGCGCGCTCGGGCGCGCTCGCGAGCGCCGCGCGCGCGCTCTCGCTCGTCGCTCGCAGCTCGCGCTCGTACACGCGCGACCAAGTGCTGATGTACACCTGCAGAGATAAGAACGAACATGTTTGGAACTTTTTATTCCGTAAATAAAACAAATAGCTCCTTCCTTTCATTCAAGTGTATTAACATATAGAAGAAATATACGTTTTTTTTTTTTCAAATAAAATTGAATAGATCCTGAATATTACTGTATTTGGTTTTATATGATTCATGACCACGGCGATCGCGCTACGCGCGATTTACAGATACACAGAAAACTATTGTTATGAACTAGGAACTAGTGGGTTTAGTAATTCGGAATTCGTCTAATAATTCTTTGGAACTCTATCACGTACACCACACTAATCACTTACACTAATTAGTCAACAATGTCCACTAACAATGCGCTTAAGGATGATTCACGCTGCACCGATATTTTTTTGACAGTATTACGTTTTCGTAACACTAACTGTAATACTGTCTGTCTAATCATTAACCTGCTGTAGCATAATTCGTTAACATTATTTTTAGCTTTCGCAAAACAATAAAATAAATTGATGATAAAGTGAAGGTGGCGCTAGTGAGCGAGTAGGTACGGCCTTAATTCATGTTCATAAACATAACTAGACCATCGGGCTTTAACTAGCTGATGCCCGCCACTTCGTTCGCGAGGCCGAACATTTTTTGGTAAGGTCTCAAAATTATTAGAGAAATTTAACTGTACAGACAAAGCGTAACGATACCTAAACAAAAGATGCTCATACGACCGAAATATATATTTCCTATAATCTCTAGTTTAGCTGGACCATTATGACTCTTCCTCAGGTGTTCCCAATCTTCGATTTTTATACCTCAACAGAAAATGCCGTCATTTCTATATTTCCTATAGTTTAGCTGTACCATCATTGTTCACCATCAGGTGTTCCAGTTTTTAAAATCATTTATACTCTATATTATGCCCAGGCTTAATAGCTTTATAACAAAAAAGTTTTCATTGAAAACCGTCCAGTAGTTCCGAAGATTAGCTTGTACCGTTTTTTTTTTTCGAATTCTTTCTCTGTTACTATGACTTTATCGCATAATTTAATTTTTATGAAAATATATTCAGTTTCAGTTGCCAGAGCTGCTACTCTTGAACGTGCCTCAAAAAGTAATAACTGAATTTATTACCTTTCGAACCACGGAAATCTTAAAACGACATACCTTTGCCAGAGCATCGAAGGCCTTCTCATCCATTTCCTTGAGCCAGCGCATGAAGGGCGCGTAAGGCAGCAACTCCTCGTGGTGGCGGTCCTTGACGTCGTGCGCGGCCTCGTTGCCGAGGTGGATGAGCGTGTTGTTGAGGTGTCTCGCGAGCGCGGCGGCGAGCTGGTCGCGCGCGCGCGCCAGCCGCCGCAGCCGCTCGCGCACGGCCGCCAGCCGGCGCCGGTGCGCGCGCTGCGAGCGCTCGCCGCGCAGCGCCACGCGCAGTGCGTGCGCCGCCTGCAGCGCGCGCGCTCGCCCTTCCGCGCTGGCGAGCGACACCTTATCGCGATGATGAGATCAAAATTAATAATACATTTAAAGCTCAATGTACCTACTGAAAAGACATGCACAAATCACCCATTTTTTTCTTGTAAAAAAAGATTTAAGAGTAATAACTGACTTTCTCGCCGGATCTTCTTGAAAGCGAAATTTATGTTCAGATGTCAACAAAGATAACTGACATGAGAGCGTACAATAAAGCCTCTCACGATACTATTTCCAACAATTTCGATACTTCAATAACTGTAATAAGATTCGTACAGTGGGTAAGCAGACGTACCTCGGAAATGGAGTCGAGGTCCTGCAGCGGCGGCGGGTCGAGCCAGTCGTATATCTCGGTGAGCTCGCGCAGCAGCGCGCGCGCGCTGGCGTCAGCCCGCGCCGCGCCCGAGCGCGCGGAGCACGCGTCGGGCGCGCCGCGCGCCAGCGCTTCGCCGCGCCGCAGCCGCGCGCCCAGCGCCGCGCCCGCCGCCAGCCCCGCCTCCAGCCGCGCCGCCAGCCGCGCGCCTGGGGGCCGTTCTCACCTTATAATAGGGACTCCCGCCGGAGTGCAGCACTGTGTGGTTAGTAAACAAAAGCATTGCCGCCTTTTGCTAAGTTAATGAAAACGTTTTTTTTTTAGTACTTTATTCATATTTTCCTTGTGTAAGCATTCGTTTGTGAAAATATACAACAGTGTTGCATATTCAGCTGCCGAAATATTGGGAAACATCGATTTCCAAAAGATAAAAAACTTCGAAAACTATACACCGACCAGGGCAACTGCCACACGCTACAAAATTTTCGAGCCAGTAAAAGGTCAAAAATATGCTCGGAACACTTCACACCTGACGACTTATGAAAATATGGACTTCATACAGGTAAGGCTTTCAGTCAAAATCAAGTTTATTACTTTGTTACCACAGTTGACCAAATAATGTAGAACATGACCTAAAATGATGTTATTCTTTTCCGGACCACAAGTTACCGCGTTACAAACATACATGCATACATACAAAAAATGTATATTTGCCCCAAGTAGAATGTTAGACCTCGCTCGCTTCGCTCGGTCGGTCAAGTTCAGGAAATGTTTTCTTTAATCACTCGTACGACATCCACATGACACCGAGACATAAATAATAAGTAGAAATAAAAGTCTCTTTCCACCTTTGACACTGTCTCATTTGACTTTTATGGTCTCCGTTTGATATCATTTTATATGTCAATATATTTTTTTTAGTTCTTAACTAATAACTAGTAGTAGCAGTGAGAAATTACCGGCGCCCCCGCCCTCAGCGGCGGCGGCCAGCATGCCGGCCACGTTGAGCGCGTCCAGCTGCGCCAGACGCGCGCCCAGCCGCCGCTCACGCCGCTCCGCGTCCGCCTCCGCGCCGTCCTCCTCCAGCAGCGCGCCCAGCGCCGCGTCCGACCCCGCCTCCTGCCGACACTATGCTGTCACTCTCCAACCTAAACCGACTATCTATTCATAAAAGATCACATTCAATCGCAACTCCATTTTGACGAGAAATTATGACAAACACATTATACTATAATTTATATTAAATTATTTCCAAAAATTCAGTGGACAGTGGACAATTGGACATCTCCTAGTCACAATCCATCACCCTGCCAAATTTCATCTTCATTGACTCAGTATATTTAGAGACTTTGTGATGGGTGTGTTAGTAGGTGTTTATCACTTTCATACATGATAATATATACATATAAAGATTATCCCTGTTCTTCATAAAAAAGTTAAAACATACTCGAAGCTCGAAGTTAATATAATATGTTTTTTCTTTCTATCAATTTCAAATATCATGAAGTGTGATAGTACTTTTTGTGAATAACAGGGTAACTGTGCAGTGTAAGTATATACAGGGCCTGACTTTACAGCTTGATAGGATTGCTAAATGTAACTGAAGTGAAACTAACTAGTCGGTCGCCGCGAACCTAGACCTCGCCAATACATTTTTTTTACATATAAGATATAATGTGAAATATCTCAAAACACCTTTTTCGAAGTTACAGTCTTTTGGCTTCACGCGGCAGCGCGTGCCGTGTTCAACAATAGAATCCCAACAATATATTATAGGTACCTACCTACATAAAATAATTTGGCGTGCGTATTTTTTTTAATCCATGATATTTCAGAATCTGTTCATCCAATTTATGTGCTGTAAAGGACAAAAGTTATCTTCATGAAATTATCTTGATGATGAAATAACTTTTAATCATAAGGATTAATATGCTTGTATAGTAATAATTGTCAAAATTCACCTTTTAATTTACATATCTTTTTACATATAAAATGCCTTTAGTTACTTAATTATAAAAGATAGATATATAGTGTCGCGGACTTTTCATGGATCTACAAAAAACCTATATTTTTGTAGTACATTATATGCATGTATAATCAGCAGTAGGCCGGCGCACGCGCGTTCAGATTTTCGGAAGCGCTTTTTTTCGGATTACTTTACAATTGTTCCTTGATATTGCTGAAAACTAATTTATTTCAAAACAAATATATGCCTATAGCAGTCTCGGATAATGTAGCTTTCTAATAGTGAAAAAATTTTTGAAATAGGTTTGGTAGCTTCAGAGATTACCCTCAAACATACAAACTCGCCTTGCGAACTCAATATTTTTTTACAAAATTGTTAATATTTCAAAAACGGTTTAGCCGATTTCAATGCACCACAAACTTAACAATTCCATTGACAGATCTTACATACCTTTTAAATTACATCAAAATAGAACCAACAAAAGTTATCGTGTTACAAACAAACATACATGCATAAAGCCTTTTTGCCTTAGTAATGTTATTTTTCTTTTGAAAACTCAAAAACTACTGCACAGATTTTCATGCAATTTTCACAAATAGATAGTGTGATTCCTGAGGAAGGTTTAGAAGTTTAATTTCTTGTTTTTACCCGAGCGACGGGCCGCTAGTAGTGTACAAAAGGTTGTAAAGTTCCAATTTTGCCACTTGACTACGGAACCCTAAAAAAAGTGCATACCGTGTCGGAGACGCTGCCGCTGTGTGTGAATCTCTCAGAATTGGCCTCTGCCAATTCCTTGGCATCACCCGACCTCTCCAGCATCACTGACTCTTCTTTCATAGTTTCCGTTCACAAATTATCTAAAAAACAATATTTTGTTAAAAATGTTAATTGAATAAACTTGCTAGTGATTTGGAAACTTAGGTAAGTACTTATTAGGTACATTACTTACCTATCAGATAACTTTTGTGGCTTGTCAAATATATGCGAGTATCACAATATTCAATATTTTTGCTGTTGTTGAGTGGATAGTGTGGGTAAGGTGAGCAGCGTATGTTTTACAGTTTCACTAGAAAGTTGTTAAATTTTATTTGAGATTTTGTGGGAGGTGGCTAGGTATTTATTTATTTATCAGCTACGTACAGTACCTACTTAATTACCTACCTACATAGTTTTTAATATACCAAAAATGCTTTTGACATTAACAGCTGCCAAGTTTTTTGTTTTTTTATTGCATGCGAGTGCCATTGAGCGAATGCGAGTTGCCTATTGCAAGGGTTGCAACGATATATCAGCAAATCGGTAATATCGACGCCAAAATGTCGATATGTTAATCGATAACGTTACGAAAATATCGATATCATATTTTAAGAAAAAAAATCTTTCGAAATGTCGTTCTAAAAACATCCTGGATTTGTTTCTCTATTCTTTCGTTTTTCTTCTTGTGGCGTAGTCTTGTAGACAATCACAAATTAGGTGCTTTATTATATTTTTGATCAGTGCGTCTCATTTTTAATTAAAATGAAAAAGAAGTAAGCTATGGAGTTACTTCCAAAAAGAAGGAAGTATTGCTTTGACGTTATGTAAAAATCAAGTGAGAAAGCAAACGACCCAGTCCATGGTCAAACCGGTGGCGGCATCGTGAATCGGGTCGGAAGCTTCCCTCTATTGTGGTTGAGCTTCGCAATGGCTGACTAACGCGTCAACTCGTGAACGGGTGCTGCCGGGGGGAACTAGTCACCTTGATCTTTTATTAAAAGTTTTTTTTTAACTACTTCCGGCAGTCCAGGATTCCAAAATGTCTATCCGCCTAGTACCTATTTAGAGTTCCTCGCGCTAGATGTAAAAGAACCAAGGTGTGTTTCTTCCCCAGCCGCGTCAGAGCCGAGAGTCCACTTGCCTATTTTTTCTTCTACTATTCGTACTGTATGTTGTTAGACCATCATTGCTAAAACCGTTTTTCGAAATTACTTAAAAATGCAGCACTGTATGAACAAGTAATAGTAAAAAAATTAAATAAATAAAGTACTCATACCATACATCGCGATACTTAAGATTTTCTTTTAAATTATTAACATAAATAATTATTTATTTTATTAATTGAAAAACGTAAACAACAAACTACAAAGATTTGACATCAAACTTTTTTATGAGTAGGTAATAATAAATCATACAGAACCATGGAATCGATACTAAAAATAATAGGCAATATTTTATTCCATCCATCTCTTTCTATCCTATTTCTTTCACATTCACACAGGCGCACACGATATTTTAAAGATTCGCAGAAGAGACATTGCGTAAATTGTACCAAATTGTTTACTTTGTAATTTTAAAATTGTCAATAAGATAAAATTTCTTATTATTGCTTTTACTTACGTTTCCAATAGAGACAGTTCCGTAAAAGCGATCTTGCATGTATTTCATAATTAAAAAGTTAATATTGTCCTCTCAGAGACTCAATGCCTAAGAAGGCATAAAAGGCATGTTTTGAATTTTCATCATCATAATTTGCACCAATCCTGGTACTGAGGTCAATGAACAATAAGTTGTACAGATGAATGAAATCAGCTGTTCCAGGGTTGGCACTGCATTAATTTTACCGTAATCTAAAATATTAATTAACTCCCTATTGTGACGTTTTTTCCACATGGAAATATTTTTCTGAGAATGTGGATACGATACCCTACCTACCATTTTCGGCTTTATATACCATTGACCAAACACCTTGTATATACCTTTTGACCATGTACTTTATTGTGTACTTACATTGTTATATTACTGATAAAAAATTATACATAAATTTATATATAAAAAATGGTAAGCCCTTCTGGTATAATAGGGACCAACACTGTTGGAATGAGTTTCTTTCAGCATTTCTTCTCAGTAGTGGTCGTTCCAAAATGCTAGTAGTTTGTAGTTTTGGTAAACATCATTTAATTTATAATATGACGTGAAAAAGTGCCTGTGAAGGCCTAATTTCTGAATAAATGATTTGATTTTGGACACCAGCAACAAGATACGGATCACCGGTGGATGGATATCTTGCCGACTTCTTGAGAAAGCAATAGACTCACAGATATAAAAACATTACATTGAAGCAGATGGAACGTTTTCTGCAAAATCGCGTCAAACATGGTCGAACTCAGTAGTACTCTGGGTAGTACTTAACTTATGCTATAGACAAAATACAAATTACTGCACATTTATCTCGCCAGAGTGCATCACTGTATGTTAGGTACACAAAAGCTTTGCCACCTTTTGCTATATCGATTAAAACGTTTATTTTAGAATACTTTATTAATCCTTTCATTATGTAAGCATTCGTTTGTGAAAATATACAACAATGTATTCGGGTGCCGAAATATTGGGAAAAATCGTTTTCATAAGACAAAAAACTTCGGAAACTATGGGATGCGCCTCACGCTGTAAAATTTTCGAGCCAGTCGGTCGGAAAAAGTTCGGTACACTTCACAACTGAAGACTTATTAAAGTATGGACTTCATACAGGTAAGATCTTCAGTCAAAATCAAGTTTATATCAGTTTATGACCACAGTTGACCAAATAATGCAGAACATCATAATTTCAGAACATAACCTAAAATAGTGTTATTATTTTCAGGATAATCCACTAAATCCTTCCTTTTTCTTTTAAACCCGCACCACGATTGCGTAGAAGGTATTTTGGTCGTAAATCTGCAACAATATTGAAAATTGGTGCTTTTTGCTTCCATTGGCAATGTTTGTGTACCATAGTTGTACCAGTAGCGCCATCTGCGCTGAGCTTTGCATAATATGACCTATTCCAATAACCAGTCAGACTTCGAGTAATAAACAGTGTGATTTTGGTACATAGTACAGCGAAAACTAGTTATGGACCTAGCCAGATTGACATTTATCTCCGTAATCACGATCATTGAACGCATTATAGAGGGACAACACTATTTGACAGTGTTTGAATTGATTGACAGATTGAAAATAACCTATAAATATTTTTTCTCTTGTAGCACCTGTGAAAATAATTGTTATTATTTTAGAAATTATTATAACTACAATACAATGGCGAAACCAGCACCAAAAGGTGGAAAAGGGAAATCGGGTGATGAAATTTTTAGTGGATTCCAAAACCTTCGTACTGAACAAAGACAGCTTGCGAACAAAATATCCGAATTAGAGATGGATCTCAATGAACACAAGTAAGTTTTCTATATGTAAATTTAATTGTTGCTTTGATTACTTCCTTTAGCAAATTAATATGATTGATTATTCCGACAGAATTGTTATAGAGACTCTGAAAGGCGTCGAGGGAAGCCGCAAGTGTTTCAGGATGGTGGGCGGTGTCCTAGTGGAGCGGACGGTTGCTGAAATACTGCCAGAACTAGAAAGCAATCGCGAACAGTTGCCCAAAGCGCTGGCGGCGCTACAGGAGCAGCTGACCAAGAAGGGGCAAGAGATCAATGAGTACATTGAGTGCCACGACATCCGCGTGCAGCGGAACGACCGCTCGGACCCCGCGGAGGAGCAGCCACAAGCCAAAACAAATGTGCTTGTGGCTAGCGGGTAACCCCACACTATGTCAACTAGCTTTACTTATAAAATAATGCTTACTTATTGATTAGATTTAATTTTTATCGTAAGTCTTTCTCATCTGACCCAACAAGTATTTTGAAAATATTATTAAACAAACAATCATGTGGGGATTACTGATATAATGATGTTGCAGCAGTTGGTTGTAAGTTCGAAAAATATTTAAATTTTATTTGCAAATAGAAACTACTGTCACACATTTTCTTAAAGTGTTCATAGCAATTGAATATTTAATGAATGCTCTTCAGCAGTTAAAATGTTTGGTAACCAGTGCTGGTTAGTGCATCATACTCCTGAAAACAATTTCATATTCTAAACTTTATTAAATTTATCATTAATTTGTTTCAAGTGAGGTTTAAAACCCCAAACATCTAAAATTACAAAATTTGAATAAAACTATGTTTCTGTAACTTAACATCTTTTTATTAGCACCCTGCTGTTGCAGTCATATTTACAATAAATTGATGTATATCCTAAAGTTTGGAAGCCCTTTTATAATATACAAAAGATGAATAATGTCTATTAGTCTTATTCGTTCCTGAGGCATTAAAAACAGCAAAAATTTAAAGGTCAGCAAAAATAAGTATGGTAATGGTACATAATGTTCTTTAACACAAATAAGACCCTTTATCATTGATAAAAACCTAAACTACTATGTACCACTAATAAAATAAAAACACTTGTCTTAAAAATGTGTGTGAGTACATACACATTTTGTTGAAACTAGGAATAGTAGGATATATCTTGGGATGTTATCAGGTAATACCCTAGTATTACTACCTACAAGCCAGTCTTTTGTTGCAAGGTACAAAGGGCATTTATTAGGAGCATTGGACATCTGGTCAGGGTTGATGAGCCCCAGACCTATAATATTTACAAAAATATGAACTTTGTTGTGAATCATACTGTCCATTTGGCACATAAGATTCAAGAAGACTTAAAAAAATCTTTGGCACATAAGATTCAAGAAGACTCAAAATTACAAAGTCATAAATAAAAAAATGTATTAATTAAAAAAATATATATGGAATAATTAAACATAAAGTTTAAAGGTGCGCCCTTGGGGGACTACAAGAACCGCCCAATACTTGACCATATTTTTACTTTCCAACCATTATGTATTTGTAAAACAATGTAGTAACAGTTGATAGATGCAAGAAGTAAAATAGTATGCTTATAGTATAGCTAAATAACATAATATAATTATTTACATTATGACTTAAATGTATAGGTCTAATATGTTGTAGGTCTTTTTATAAAGTAGATTATAATTATAAGTCACAACACTATATCTAGATAGATATATATATCTAGAAATCACAGTCACTCTAGAAAGATTCAATGTCGAGAAATAAACCGCGCGGTGAATTATCGCAGTGCGAACAGGACCTAACAGTGCGAACATAGCCCACTTACAGTTTTATTATATATGTATAGATAGTAACTGCTCTGGATTAGTCGGTGAAATGACGCTTTCCTGTCGAGATGTGAAGAGTATTCTTCACTTCAAATGTGAGGAAATTGACAACAATAAATAAGAATTGATAACAATAAATAAATAATTGCTCAGCATATAAGTCTGGCAGTACAGCGAGGAAATGCTGCCAGCATTCTGTGCACGTTGCCTCGGTGCAGCGCGTTTGAAGTTTTTTATATATGTAATAATTTTAGTACCTACATAATATACCTAGCTTGTAATATTTATTATTGTATTCAAATAAGTGCCTGTCTTAGCTTTGTATAATATATTTTACAATCTTTTCGACTAAGTTTCTAATATTGTATTGTAAAGTGTGTTGTGAATTTAATAAATAATTTAAGCAAATATTTTAAAGTGCAATAGTGACAAACCAAACTTTAGCTTAAAGTATGCTAATGCATACTTTAAGCTAAAGTTTGGTTATTCATAAAACGTTGGATCAAAGTGGATAAATAAGTCAAAGTGGATAATAAGTGTTATTCATAAAAAACTGAAAGCATTCTTTAAATTAATAAGCTAAAGTTTGTTTTGTATTTTTCTGTCAATTTTAAACATGTGAAAGTGAGCGGGAGATAACTACCGAACTAACCATTCGTCGCTGCTACCCGCGAGGGCGGCGGCACACGATCCTCCGCTTGTGAACGAGCACCACGATGCCGCGACGAAGTCGTGAAGGCTTTGTTCCCATAAATTTGACTAAAAGACCCGGTCTTTCTTATTCGAATACGAAATAAACGTTTTTCTTTCTTTAATTCAAAAGAAAAGCAAAAAATGTCCCAAGATCTTGCGCGATCTTGATTGAGACCCAATTGGGTCTCAATCAAGATCGCGCGAGGTATTTTGAATTTGACTACCCAATCATGGCGCGTAAAATCCTATGACCTCCCAATTAGTTTTGCCGCTCGATAGTCAATTATCGATTGCGTTCTAATTAACTATTGCTTTTCCTCAAACTATCGATAGTCAATCGGCATAGATATGCAATCGATATTATGGACTTTTTCGATTGAAACTATCGATAGTTCGGCAACACTACTCCCAATCAAGCCGCGTGTCCATTAACCACTCCAACTCAACTCAACTCCACATCGGCTCGAACGTTCGTATCAATTTTTAGATTTATGCAATTTCCCATAGAAATTCCTACGTCGCACCTAGAAATGCATGAGGTCGGTCGGCGCGAGCGTCTCGTGCGGCTGCGCCTAGTCCTCTCGCGGCGAATCGGCCTCGGCGGGCCAGTCGGAGCGGCCGCCGCTCTTGTGCAGCAGCCGCAGGTCCGTGATGCGCATGCGCTTGTCCACCGCCTTGCCCATGTCGTAGAGCGTCAGCGCCGCCAGCGCCGCGCCCACCAGCGCCTCCATCTCCGCGCCCGTGCGCGCGCGCGTGCGCACGCTGCAGCGCACGCTCAGCGCGCCAGCCTCGCCCCGCGGCAGCTGCACGGACACGCGCACGCAGTCGAGCGGCAGCGCGTGGCACAGCGGGATGAGGTCGGCGGTGCGCTTGGCGGCCAGCACGCCGGCGAGCTGCGCCGCGCTGAGCGCGTCGCCCTTGCGCAGCTCAGCGCGACGCAGCGCCCGCAGCAGCCGCGCGCCCGCCTGCAGCCGGCACTCCGCCACCGCCTCGCGCCGCGTCACGGGCTTGTCCCCGACGTCCACCATCCGCGCGCGGCCCTCGCCGTCCAGGTGCGTCAGCCCGTCGGGATCCTCCGACTCCTTTCGCGGACAACAATACTACATTCTGACATACGATAACTTGGCAAAAATATAACAATAAATTAGCAAACTTTCCCCCATCCACCCCTTTTAAATTTTTTATTCATGAAATCTTAGATACTAGTTGTTCGCCGTGAACTTATAATAACCTCGCGAACACAATAAATTTTTAATAAGTTTTAACAAAATTGTAAATATTTCAAAAAAAACTTAACCAATTTTGAGGCCCTCCGAACTTAAAAATTCTATTGACAGATCCTACATAACTTTCATCAAAATCAAACCAACAACGGTTCGAAAGTTCTAGCATTACAAACAAACAAACAAACATACATACATAAAAAAATGTATTTTTGCCCCAAGTTGACTTGTAGACAATTAAGAAATATAAAAGGGCACATACAAGTCGGTGGTCCCCCTCCCCCCGGCCCCCCGCGGCGGTGCAGTACCGGCGCACGCCGAGCGCCGCTAGCCGCCGATGAGGATCATGGGCCTGTTGGGGAGCTGCGCGAGGCTGTCCATGCCCGCGTGCTGCGATCGCTTGTTGCGCAGCGCGGCGCGCACTAGCTGCGCGACGTCCGCGTCGCTCGCGCCCGCACGCAGCGCGTCCCGCAGCGACACCTCCGCCTCGCCCAGCAGGCACACCTGCCACCCAGCTTATATTTACGATGTGCTCGTAGATAAATATTTGTGTGGAACTATATTGAGCAAATTGTAATTGTGAGAATGACGACAGTCAATTATTTTTCAGTAAAATTTTAATGCCCGACAGGGTTGAGGGTTCAAGCTACTACTTACACAGATTTGTAGCGATGTTGGAGACTAACGTATTGAATTACATGTAAATACTGCATATGTACATTGTGTAAAGAATTACTTAATTGCACAAAATCCTTAGTTGTAAGGATGCCGAACAAAATTATATTATTCTGTCTGGTCTGGTTATTGAACTTTTATGAATTATAACTATTTTTGTGAAATAAAAGTTACATAAATAAGTAAAAAGCGGTCGCTGGGCTTCATCGCTTTAAGTTAGCAGAACATCAAGGGCTGTGAGCTGTGACGCTAAGAAACTCGCGTCCTACTTATTTAGCATTTTACCTCGCGCAGCGATAAATAATTATGTAGTGAGATTTCCGCCGACATCATGCGCGGCGGAGCGGAGAAACTGCGCATGTCACGGTCGTCCGGATGTAATCAAGTGTAATTTGTAATACCTTACATTATGCCAACCTATATTGCATAACAACAAAAATCAAGATATTGAAGTATATTTATGTTTCTGTTTGAGCAAACCTAGCCACGAGTACCTATTTCCATTGAAAGATAGTTGGTAAAATGAGCAAAGATAGTGATGCGAAAAGTGTGTACCTTGAGGTTCCCGTCGGCGGTGAGCCGCAGCCGGTTGCAGGAGGAGCAGAACGCCTGCGTCATGGACGCGATGAAGCCCACGCGGCCCGCGAACCCCGGCACCTGCCACACCTGCGGCGCCACAAACAAATCCAGTAAGCGATACAGCAGTATGTCCCGTAACATTTGTCTCACCGCGGCATGATGCATCCTAGCCTAGTTTGTCTTTTTAAAAAATAGAATCATATTTTTTTGCTGCCTGCATACCTAATAAATACTTATTTTAAAAAAGATTACATACTAATTCTGTCAATATTGATGTAATATATTGATGTAACGGAATTGTGTTTGATCTGTATAAATGACGTTTGTAAGCAGCGATGTTCATATTTATTTACACCGGGTTATAATAATTCCCAAGGGGAACAATGGATTTTGATATGATTTTTCAGGTCGGTTTTTGTTGGACATCAATTGCAATAACTAACATTCGTATTAGAATAGTAAAGCGTATCTCACCCGGGCAGTGTCGTTGGGCCGCGGCGCGACGGGCGCCAGGTCGGGATGGCGGCGCAGCACGCGGCGCAGCGCGGCGCGGTACGGCACAAGCCGGTCCCGCGCCCACGCGTTGCCTGCGAACGGCATGAACTCGATGAACCTGAGGCACAACGTCACCGGTCACACGCCACCAACTCCTCGCCTCACAAATACACTACATATGATGTGCTGCTACTCTCATGACGAGTGTGGTATGTAACATGTTCTTACAAAATAATCTTCTCTATTATCGCTATATATCTGCTCATAGTTTGATGGTTTATAATGTTTGACTACATGATTCAACTTGGACAGAGATTAAGGCCGACTATACACTATCTACAAATAGTTTGCTAAACTTTTGTTCCCGACGGCGAAACTGATGAACATTGCCACATAACAACGGGTAGAATAATCCTAACTAATATTATAAATGCAAAAGTAAGTTTGTTTGTCACCTCTTCATACATATAGTTTCAAGTAAGGAGAACGACATAAGGTACCTTTCTTTCCGGAAAATTTATGCTGGCGAAGCCGCGGGCAAAAGCTAGTAAAAATATTTTTTTTTTGCCACTTTGCTTTTTGTAATATGCGATGAGAATTCAAATAAAGCCTGTAAAGCAATACATGCAAAGACTATAGAATAAAGTTTGATTTTAGTCTTTGAAAAAATATATTGTTAGTCCTTGAAAGCGTTTACCAGACGTGACGCGCGGCATGTCAAGGCCGTGATTAGAATTGAATTGAACGCAGCGTTTTATACTAGTTTTTAAATATTTAGGAAAAACATAATAAGTAACAATAAATTATTAAACATTTCAAACTCTAAATTTTACAATATTATTTTTATTATTATATGAAATTAATAGCTATATAACGAAAAAATCCTAAGATTAGCGTGTACCAATAGACAAACAGACAGATTTTTTTTTCAAATTCTTACTCTATTCCTATGACTCTATTGCCTAATTTTGTTTTTATGTAAATATATTCCATGTGGGTACATGAATTTTTTTCTACTGTTTTATTACATATATGTATTGATTAATTAATATATTTTTATAGAAGTGGTTGATGGTTTTTAACAGGTTGGAAAGTATTATTTTTGAGCCAAACGGCGTAAATGCTTAAAGAGTATTAGGTATGTTCTGTTGTTTTATTCGGTCACTAGCTGCGGCCCGGGGCTTCGCTGCCGTGGGAATTTCGGGATAAAAAGTACCTTATGTGTTATTCCAGGTTATTTTTCATAACAATCGGCCCAGTAGATAATGCTTGAAGAGGTAACAAACAAACTTACTTTCGCATTTATAATATTAGTTGGGATTGAAGAAGATGAAGAGGATTAAAGTTATAAAGTATAAATTTATTGAAGTTCGTCTAGTATTTCCGGAGATATGCGTGTAGGTACTAAACGTTTTTTCTTACAAATTTTCAATTTTGCCTTTTGGGATCAACTTTTCTTTAAAAAAAGTCACTGCTGTATGTTTCGTCTGTCTCTGTGCAAAATCGCAGTCGAGTTTATCCGTTTCAAACAAAAATACAAATATTTTCTCTTTATAATATTAGTATAATAGTAAAACAAGCAAAATACTTGTTACATATTTAAGACTATATACTCGATACAAAGAAATAGTAATGATGTACCTAAATGAAATCTGAAAGGCGTCTCTAGCGCCTCGCAGTTTAGTTCTCCTTGGGATCCAGCTGAGAAGAAAACGCCAAGAACTAATGAACTGACCAGTAAACAGACTTCGCCCCCTTGGGCAACGTTTAATAGCGAAAAAAGGTGTTATAAGTTATTTTGTCAAAATGCAGTAGGTAGTACAATCATAGAAAGTAATGCGCAGTAAAAAGTTAGGACGCTCTTAGGCACTGAGCTACCGTGTAGAGTCAATGAGCAGGAAACATAGTCCACCAATCCTGTTCAACTTTGGTGATTTTGATTTTACGATAGTGCGGCAGGCCGACTCCCGAGATATCATTTTAGTATGATCTGTTTAATTTAACCATGTTATAATAGGTAATCAAAGGATCCTAGTAGTGCTAATATAATGACTGATTGTAAAATATAATACACCAAGGCCACACAAAAAGTGTCGCGTTGGCGAGACTCACCGCACCTCCACTTCCCGGTCACGCGTATATTCAACAAAATCTAAAATTTCGTCTTCATTGAAACCTGAAACAAATTTGAATATTCCGATTACTGTTTTGATCAGATTATAAAGATCGAGTGCAAATATCATATTCAATTACTGTCAAAAGGTACTATCAAATGCTTTGACTGCAACATGTCAAACACGTGTACCACCAACTCTACATAGAAGAATACATATAAGAAAGACGAGAACGAGGATAAACTTTCGCAATACGATATAAGGGAGCCTCTGGGATCTATCTAACAAGGACTTATAGAAATGCGAGAATGTAATCACCCTTCATGAGCACTGTGTTGATCTTCACGGGCCGATAGCCGAGCTGGAGAGCCAGGTCAATGCCCGCCAACACGCGGGGCAAACCCTACAGCAAACAAACCAGCTTATCAATGAACAAATTTAGCGAGTAAAATACTTCATTTAGAATATTTTTTCATGGTCGCAAATGTTAGGATAGATTATTTCGGAAAAATAATATCTAATAATAATAAAGATCTGGGGTTTAGAGAGAAACAGCTGCTCTAAGAAAAAAGAAATGCATTAGAGGTAGGTATAGGTACCGGGCGGCGCGCCATGCGCTCGTAGCGTTCGGGCTGCAGCGAGTCCAGCGACACGTTGAGCGCCGCCAGCCCCGCGCGCTGCAGCGCCGGCAGCCGCCGCGTCAGCACCAGCCCGTTCGTCGTCATCGACACTGACTTGATGCCCGGGATCGCCGTCAGACCCTCTGGTATAACATTATCATGTACATTCGCTCGAGTGCGAATAGGAGTCGCACACTGAGGGTTTCGTGCTTTTTCGTTGGTTTTCTATAGGTATTTTGCCTGTATTTTTATTTTTTACTAAACGCAAACATAAAATTTTCATTGTCTGACTTCAAAAAAGGCGAAGTTTCATACAAACTTTCAACCCCTTTTTATCTCGTTAGGGGAAGTTTTTCCAAAAACAAATTCCATACGTCATGAGGAATCGTTGTGCAAAATTTCTAGGTCTAATGGTTTTGGCTGTGAGTTGATAGATCAGCCTCGCAATCACGCAATATTTTTCTCTGGATCGCTATTTTTACTATTTTAGGTACTTATCGAAAAAATAGTTTAACAGTTCTTGGAACAACAGTTTAACAGTTCTTGGAACAAAACTGAATTTATTAATCGAAAAAATACACCGGTTCAATCGAAGCTGAAGTTACTATTTGGGAACAGTCAGTCAGTTTTTTTCTATATATCGTTTTTGTCAAGCAAGATGAACTTTATGTCAATGGTATAATGTTCATTCCACCAAAATTGTCCTTTATTAAGTTTTTTACAAAAATGAATATTTTAATGTAGCATTCATGGCAATCCATATGGAACAGCCTTATTAACCAAACGTGATTAGTATAAGGAAATGGGAATAATAAAAACATCAATAATTTTTTGTCCACTCAGCGTAATCACGTTCGTGCTGCTCCAAGATAATGTATTGAATGTACTGGTTACTGAAAATACTGGTTGGCCCGACCAAATTCGAATGGCTACGAAAAAGCGGCGAAAGTTAAGAAGGCGATCGATAGAAACCGCCGCTCCAGCAGAAATAGTTTTTTCCATTAAAAAAAACTACGACAGGCACAAATGTTTTATGCCGGGCACATAACTGATTAGGAACTAATTATAGGTTCTATTCATATTTCTGTAGGAGATACTTTCTAGCTGGAGTAACGCACACTACTTTACGATGGAAGATAACATCGCTTCAGTAGACAAAAGACAGTAACAAAACAGTAGAAAAAAAAATTTGTGCATTGAATATCGATCTATAGAAAAACATTCACTCACTCACGTATCACCAAATCTGGAAAACTACTGAGCCCATTAAGATGTTTGGCAGAAAGGTATGTTGTGACTAGACGACCGCTAAGGATATTTCGAAATTCCATCCCTAAGAGGGTGAAATAGGGGTTGCCAGTTTGTATGAAACTTCGTCATTTTTTAAGTGAGACACATGAAATTTTAAAAAATTATAAGAATTAATTCTATTTTGAAAATTACATCCCTATAGGGGTGAAATAGGGCTAGCGGCAGTTTTTATGCCCTAGGACGACTCCTAGGGCATAAAAACTGTTCGTGTATACCAAAACCGTATAATAATATTAGATTATTCTACAGGGGCTCTTGGGTATCATTTACCACTATCAATCAAGTGTTTGCCTTACAGTAATGACACCCACATAGGTGTTCCCACACATTTAATGCATGACAAAAATAGTCAGTGCAGTAAACGGGAGCGGTTCCTGGGTGCACCATCAGTTGATGCTGATGTAGGGATTGGTTCACTAGGCTCTGCGTTACTGAGCTCTATCTATCCAGGTGTGCCAGACGTCGTCTGCACTCGTGGAAACTTGACTTACTTGGTGGCAAGAATATATTTAATAGGTTTTGCTTTACATTTAGGGGAGTACCCTTAAAATTTAGCTCTGTCGAGAAAAGTGTTTTTTTTTGCGAAAAACACACAGACTTGTGTCTTGTTAGGGACAAGGTTTTGTTTTGTTTATTTATTTATTTTCTTTCGAAAAAAAAACAAACAGTTACATAATAGAGTATAATAAACATAGTTGTAATAATAATAATTATTATGCAACCCACAGCGTTTTTCTCAGCTTAACAAGTTCCATTTAGCAGTAATGTTGCCACTAGAGGTAAAGTAATTAAAATATATTTATGATTATGTGGGTACTTATCCATGTTTATCAAGAATGGGCGTTAACAAACGACATTACATACGGACGATGTCAGCGAGGTCCTTGCGCAGAGTAGGCTCCCCGCCAGTGAGCCGTAGCTTGTCGACACCCAGCGTCGCGAACACGCGCGCCAGCCGCAGCGTTTCGTCCGCCGTCAGCAGCCGCGCGCGCGCCGTCAGCGGCACGCCCTCCGCCGGCATGCAGTACTTACCTGTTATACAATATTACATACTCTTTGTACTAATCAATCAATAAAAAAATACATATATTTTGACATTTACTTGTAAAACATATACGTGATTTGTGATCTTCAAGTGTCTGAAAGTAACATAGGTATCTATTATGTTAGGTTATGGAGATCGAGTATGTCATGCACACTCAAATGGTCAAACCGGTAGCGGCGTCGTGGATCGGTTCGGGAGGTTCCCTCTATTGTGGTTGAGCTTCGCGATGGCTGACTCACGCGTCAACTCGTGAACGGGTGCTGCCGGGGGAACTGGTCAGCTCGATCTTTTATTTTATTAAAAGTTTTTTTTTTGTTTGGTTAATTATACACATATATATATATATATATATATATATAGGTATATATATTTTCCTTTCATCAGCACTTGATCACAATCATAATATGTTTCAGTATACCTTATGACCATGCACTTTATTGTGTACTTACTTACATTGTTATATTACTGATAAAAAATTATACATCAATTTATATTTAAAAAATGGTAAGCCCTTCTGGCATAATAGGGACCAACACTGTTTGAATGAGTTTCTTTCGGCATTTCTTTTCAGCAGTGGTCGTTCCGAAATGCTAGTAGTTTGTAGCTTTGGTAAACATCATTTAATTTAGAATATGACGTGAAAAAGTGCCTGTGAAGGCCTAATTTCTGAATAAATGATTTGATTTTGATTTAATCTTTTGGAAGTTGCCTTATTTTTGTGGATTGATCCATAAATTTCTCATGAATGGACTTAAAACTAAAATAATAATTCTGAAAGAAAAATGAAAGAACTTGGAAAACTACATTTGCTATTTTCTTTAAATATACTAATATAATCTTGACAATTCGAACCACGAGGTCATCATGCCAGACTGAAATTGAAGAACCATGTTTGATCCTCAGTCAGGTCAAGATAGAATATGATCTTTGCAAATTGGCATGGTTCTCGGATGTTTATCTTTATATGTTCAAAGTATAGTATTGTTGGTTGGTATCTCATAACTTACTTTGGGGCTAACTCAATGTGGGTCTCTGTCCATACAAATTTAAATTTATATTGACTTATAAATAACTACAAACTTGAAGACAGTGATGAAATTTAGAGATAAAATACTTTATTTGTTGATTATCAACAGCCAGGTCAAGTAAGTGACCTTTAGACGAAACAAAATATTATCACTTATAATTATTGTTATTACATTTCACATGCAATAACAGTAAGTATAAGATGTCAGTAAGCAAGAGCACATGTGAACTAGCATAAGTATACTTAAACTTACTTCCCAGTACTAAAGTCAAAATGAAAGCTACATTTTTCCCAATGTGGCCACATGAAGGCTGACTGAAAACTGGGATTAACTGTATGTTTTAGTGAAATCTATTTCAGATTTTAATTTTAGTTAAACATTCAACAGAAAGTTATACATTCCGACGCATTGCTAGAAATAAGGAACTAAGTGTTTTGTATTCCATGATATAAGCAGGTGATATACACATTTCAACATATTATTTTTAACTCTAAATACTGGAAACATTTATCTATGCACCTATACTGTTTTTCCTCATAGGTACAATATTAGTGGTTACTTACAGCGTAAATTACATCGCTCTGTAAGAGATATACGCAAATAATTATGACGACGTCCCATCAGGTCCATGAGAGGAGCCAGCTGCTGCGGGTTATCGGCGGTCGGCGTGGAAGCTAAATTGCTGCTGCACAATCTAGCGTGTCCCACCACAAGAACACTTTCATTCCCATTTTTATTCAATACCAGGCGTAAAAGTTTACTTTGCACACTTGATCTTAACATCATTCTTAGTTAGTGCGCAACAACACACGTCGCTCACTAAACAAACAAGTCTACAAACTAAAATAAAAACACTAGGTACCTACAGAAAATGTTCAAAGTTTCCAACACTACGACACAGAAAATCGAAAAAGTATGCAAACACAATTGAAAGGGATTATATTATTATTAGTTAGGTACTAATTTTTGCCAAGATCTAAATCAAAACTAATCAAATCCTCAAAAATAATAAATATATAACTCTATGTATTTTCACAGGTATTTCCTTCCATTCAAATAAAACTTCATGTAGGTAGGTACCTACTACGTATCTCTTCTCGTCTATCACCAAAAAATGCAAACAAATACAACCAAACCAACCATTATCAACAGGAAGGAATGTCAAAAATCAGTGCTGCCAGCTGCTTTATAGGTATTTTCCAAAAATACTAGATTGTATTTTTTATCCGAGAAGTTGCTAGAAGAACCTAGCTATAGCTAAATGTAGGCCTGTACTGTACCTAGTTACAAAATTTTTTGAAAAAGCAAAGACAATGCTATGTAGGTAATGTCAATAGCTACCTACGCATCATGTGGCCGTTTGACCAGCAACAATAGGGCATATTACGCAAAGCTCAGCGCAGACGGCGCTACTGGTACAACTAGGGTTAACAAATATTGCCAATGGAGGCAGTGCCAATTTTCAATATTGTTGCAGATTTACGACCAAAAATACCTTCTACGCAATCGTGGTGCGAGTTTAAAGGAAAAAGGAAGGATTTAGTGGATTATCATGAAAATAGTAACACTATTTTAGGTTATGTTCTGCATTATTTGGTCTGTGAAACTGTGGTCATAAACTGATATAAACTTGATTTTGACTGAAGAACTACTGTATAAAGTCCATATTTTAATAAGTCTTCACGTGTGAAGTGTTCCGAGCTTCTTTTCGACCGTTTATTGGCTCTAAAATTTTATAGCGTGAGGCGTATCCCATAGTTTTCGAAGTTTTTTTATCTTATGGAAAACGTTTTCATCAACTTAGCAAAAGGCGGCAATGCTTTTGTTTACCAACCACACAGTGCTGCACTCTAGCGGCATAAATGCGCAGTAATACTACAAAGTCCAAGTCGAATTGTCGGAATGTCAGAACGTCGCAACGTCGGAACGTCGGAGCGTCGGAGCGTCGGAACGTCGGAACGTCGGAACGTCGGAACGTCGGAACGTCGGAACGTCGGAATGACAGAATGTCGAAATGTCGGATTTTTAATTTTTTTTTTAATGTTAAATTAAAATCTTGAGTTCTTTAAACATAATAATAAGTTTTAAACACAATACAATTTTTGTTGAAAAAAGTTGCTAACATATTTGTAGCAGAATTTAATTTACTGATAGTTTTGACTTGTTATTTTGATTTTTCACGACATTTCGAACTTTTGAACGATTTCAATGAACTATAATTTCTAATCGAATTAAAATTTGCCCGAGTGTTAAAGTTTTAAGCGCAAGCAGTTAACGATAGTTGCTTAAATTAATTAACCTATTATTGTGCTTAAATTAAATAATTGTAATATATTATATCGTTTAAACGTCCATCTCTAGACAGACCTAGCAGTTTGCAACATTTTTTTTTAAGTGTCATGATTCCGCAGGAGTGGTTTTCGCGTTCGGTAGGTACCTACGACCTACCTACCTAACTCTAACTTAGTTCGGTAACCAGTGTGCGGTCACAAACAAAACAAAGATCATACGTACCTACATACCTACTACACTAGTACATAAGTTCTTACATCTTTAGTCATTGTATTTTTATCTGCCTGCCTTGTAATTTGACAATATTTTTTTTTTGTGTTTAAATTTTCAGTCTCGTTTTTGTAAGTCATAGAATTTAAATGTACCTAGTTACTGTAGTACGTAGGTAGTATATTACTAGGTACTTACCATACCTATATACTTTTAGTATATAAAAATGTACTCTGTGGATAGAAAGTGTTCGTTGGCTCACAATTTACTACCTACTTTGTAAATTATTTTTATACTGCAGGGCTAAACTGAAAAATATGGACCAAAAGTAGGAACCTACCTTGGTATATAATTATTTTACAATAATGTCTTTATTCCCGGCTTATGCGACTGGTGATATTCACAAATCATCTGATAATTCGTCGCTTTCTGCAGTAGTAAAATATGGTATGTACCATGTACCTATTTTATTTTGTTTTTTCGTTTTTTATTTTATCATCAATTACAAAAGCGCTTCGATTGATTGTTACTGGACCATGGATTTAGTAATTGTACTTACGCAGTACCTATTAATTCCTTGGACTGGACTGGACCAAATTGTTAAGTCGTGTGTAAAAATGATAGATCTTCTGCTGTGCTAAAATAGGGTTTGTTTTTTCACAAGGATGATTTCATGATGATTTCACAAGGATGTTGTCAACCATATGTCCGTAGATCGTAGTATCTTGTTCATTTTGTGACTTGCTCACAATAATAACTTGTAGAAGTGATCATAATACTTATTTTTATAGATATATATGATAACACCCATGTCTTTACTGAGAGCCAGTTGTTGGCAAGTGATGACGAGCAGAACCGCGAGTCAACAGGGAAGGAAAGGCAGATACAGCATGTGAGAGAGCGCTCTCCGCTGAAGGACAGTAATGACTTCTATCTTGATACTAAGTTGGATCCTGGCAACCTCCGAGTGTCTACACTTTACTACCCTGGAAGGCCTGAGTAAGTACTCATCTATGACATTATTACATACTAATACTAATTTAATAATTTATTTAAGTTATTTTCATTTTATATTAAAGAAATCTTTGAGAAAAAAAATTACCAAAAAGTAAAAATTACCAAATCCTATTTTGATGGTTTGTGTACATACACAAAACATCAAAATAGGATTTGGTAATTTTTACTTTTTGGTAATTTTTTTGGGGTTTAAGTACAATTCAAACAAATCAATTTGTTGACAGAAACTATGACAGAAACTATGACAGAAACAAGATAATCACTTTATAGAGAGGGAGCACAGAGCAATGTCAGTATGTGGTAATATGTTGGCAGTTTTAAAAAGTGTACTGATGAAGTGAAACTAACCTACATTTTAACACAAAGAGGGTTAATTTTTATACAGAAAATCTACTTTAACCTGCACATCTAAAACAACAATGTATTCGAGATATTACTTGGTCTCCTCGCTATTGATGCTCTTGGAATGTTTGTGATATCAATTTGTTGGTGGAGTACAGAGCGGGTACTTCTCAATATAACAAATCTTCCAAATTCAAAATGTTTATTGCCATTCATATTATACATCAGTTTTATTACAGCTTCATATTACTTTTTCTATCTTACTGTGACATCCACATGCTATCTCTTTTTTTCCATATTGTACACATGGGTGTACAATATAAGAAAAGAGTGAACATGTGAAACTTATCAAGTGCTACATATTTATGTTTCATGATAGCTACCCTGTAAAGTCACACAAATAAATAAAATATAAGTGTCTGTCTGTCATTTCAAAATAACGACATTTTTAGGGTACCATAGCCAAATGGCAAAAATGGAACCCTTATAGATTCGACCGACCCAATTCCATTAACAATTATTTTTAGAATTTTTGTCTGTCTGTTAGGGCGTTATGATGAACTAAGTTGCCTAGGTTGTGTTTTCAATAAAACATATTGCCGCCGTTGCTGGTGTTTCATTGCGGTAAATAATTTCATATAGGTAGATAGACAAGTCAAAAATTTCATTAGTGTTGGATCGGCATCGGCACGGTCAACATTGAAATAAACCTATAATATATAAAAGCATATTTTGCTGCCCGCGACTTCGTTCGCGTGGCCGAACAATTTTTGGTAACGAGTCAAAATTATAAGAAATTTAATTTTATAGATCAATATAACGACACATATACATACAGAAGATGCTCATCAGACTGAACAACTTTTATTAGAGCATCATTTCTATGTTTCCTATAGTTTAGCTGGACAATTGTGGGTCTGCATTTTTATACCTCAACAGAAAATGCTTATCAGGCTGAAATCTTTAAGGCGTCATTTCAATATTTTCTAATAGGTAGTTTAGCTGTACCATTGTTCTCTATCAGGTGTTCCAGTTTTCAAAATCATTTATACCCTGTATGTTGCCCAGGCTTAATGGCTATATAAAAAGTACATTCAAATCCGTCCTGTAGTTTTGAAGATTAGCATGTACAAAAGACAGACATACAGACAGATTTTTTTTTTCAAATTCTTACTCTGTTGCTGCGACTCTATCGCCTAATTTTATTTTTAAATAAATTTATTCAATGTACAGATTTTTTTTTCTACTGTTTTATTATATGTACTAGCTTTTGTCCACAACTTCGTATGTGGCAATTTCAGGAAATCCCTTCTTCACTAAGAAGTCTCTCCTACACTGTCTTAGGAACCTACACACCAAATTTCAGCTTTCTACGCCCAGTAGTTTCGGCTGTACGTTGTCTGTCAGTCACTCAGTAACGGAAGAGTTTTATATTGATTGCTGAGTGCTTTTATTTATCGTAAAGAAACATCAGTAAACTACATCGAAACCAACAAAATTTGGTCCTGTTTGCAGATTCTGTATAGTCAGTGGCGTAGCGTGTCTTGGAGGGGGGTTCAACAGAAGGGTAAAAAATATCGTCGACTATAAGAATAAAATAAAACGTGTATAAACATTGCTCTCTGTGGTTTGTAATTTCATATCGGTTTGCAAACGTCCCGGTTTAAGTGAATGATGAGGGAAATTTTGCCAACTTGGTTTTGTGATTTCCGAAGTGAAAATGTCATAGACCTGTGATTATGTGTGAGATTATGTGACATTCTGAACTATATTTTAATTTTGTTTGCTTTTACATTGGGGGACGCTTCCCTTATAGCCCGGAAGCCCCGTATCTTTGATACAGTTGATACGGCTCAAAAACGGAACAACGTGGAAAATAGGACGGCACGCGTTGCAGGAAGTGGGAGTGCGACTCGTATCAAAATGGGACATAGTGTATAGACAACTTACATTGAACAGGATACCTACATTGCAGGAAGCGTGATTGGACAAGTTGCGGGACGAGACACGTAGCGGGAAACGGGGAATTGAACTAAAATGAGAAAAAACACGAATTTGAATCATATGTTTACCTGTCTTACAGAATACACGCGATAAAAGAAAGACTGATATTTTCTTTATTACTTCATTACTTTAAGAATTGAAATCCACGCGGGCGAAGCCGCGGGGCAAAAGCTAGTTTGTAATATAAGTAATATGAACTACATTACCACTTGTATGTCTTCGCTGTGTCAGGTACACTCCCCAGGCGATTAATGTAGAACGCAAGAAGTCCCGTCGTTCACGGCGTTACTTCGAGTCGCAGGCGGAGGCGGCGGACGACGCGGCGGAGGTGGCCGCGCGCGCCGCCGCCTACCGCCGCGCGCTCGCCGACCAGCCGCAGGACGTAGACTTGTGGATGCAGTTCATTGACTTTCAGGTAAGGCTCTTCAAATATATATAGTAGCTAAGAAAGCACGAATCCCTATCATCATAATATGTGTTCTGATCAGGAGCGATGTAGCGGCGGGGAGGCGGCGTGTGCGGCGGCGGCGGAGGCGTGCGGCGCCGCCCCGCGCTGCGTCGCGCTGCGCGAGCTGCGGCTGGACCTCGCGCGCCGCCATCTGCCGCCCGACCGACACCTCGCCGAGCTCAGGGACCTGCTGGCCAAAGGTGAGATGATACTATTCAATCCAAATATCACTATGAATAACACTGGAATGCTCTATTATACTTTGAAATTAGGAATAGAAATACACACACACACACACAGGTAAGGAATGCATAATTGTATATTTTTTCAAGATACAGAAAAACAAAGTCACAAGAAATACAGTATGTAATCGAAGTCAACAAAATTCAGTCGACAAAATGCGAGCGGAAAAATTTTATGACATCTATATTTTACATGGAAATAATACAAATTCCAATCCAGCGGAAATAAAAGCGAACCTCGCTGGATGTAAATGTGAATTAGACAGTTATATCCTACTAATTAATAGTTTAAAAAGCACTAGAAAATCACGCTTTTATACGTGCACGTAAAAGCCAAAAACGATATTCCATCGTGAAATGCTGGTGCACATCTTCTGGCTTCATCATAAGACCTTGAAACTAAATCGTGTTCAAAGTTCATTACAAGATCTTTCTAACAAGTCCAAACACAGTGATGATACGATGTTCCATCATGAAGTTTTAGTTCATATCTTCCGGTTCCATCATCAGATCGGTTCGACAGTACCATATTATTGTATTGTCAGTACTATATACAGCTGCCAATTTTCATGACGATCCTTGGAAGATGGTTTAATTAGTTATATGGTTTCTTGTAACCCATTGATATATATCTATCTAGTTTTAATAATGTAAGTGTTTTAAAATATAAAAATATACGGGTCGACCTAATAAAAGCGTGTTAATAAAAAATAAAGTTTATGAGGATGTATGTGTGTATACTTAGACTGGCCATAAATACTGTTACAATTAAAAAGGAACAAAATATTACATTTGAATTTGGAATCCTTTATTTTTTATATTATTTAGAATCTCCTGGGTCCATTGTTGTGAAATTGGGTACACGGTAGAATATAATCTGGAATAACACATAGGATTTTTCATACTACTAAGTAGGCAAACAGGCATGCGGCCCACCTGATGGAAAGCGGTCAGCAGCCTATGGACGCTTGCAACACCAAGGGCATCACGTGCGCTTTGCCAATCCTGTAAAAATCTTTTCACGCCCTTTTCAAAACCTCTTCTTCAAAACCATGATACTTTTTTATCCCGAAATTCCCTCGGAAGCGAAGCCCCGGGGCGCAGCTAACAATAAATAATTCCGTTGTTTTTATTTGTACCAAAATTTAATGACAACGATGAGTATATTTTTTTCAAAATTCAGTATATACAATGCTGTTTGCATTGTATATACTGAATTTTGAAAAAAGAAAACTTACTTATCTTAAAAAAAAATGAAGTACTGTGCAACTGTGTTTATTTGGACATGGTTTTAATAATGCGTTAGAAATTGTATTTTATTTTTATTGTTTTGTTATCCCTCGTATGTATCACTTCAGAAAAAGTACGATCCACAAACACAAATCGTGTGTTCGCGGCCCTCGATTCCCGTTCTGTTACTTTTTTCTCTGTTTACCATTGTAAACAATACTATTTCGCTCTTTAAAGGTGGGGGTTGTTGATCACAACATGTGCATTTAATTTTTTTGTTATGTTTTCAGAGTCCGACGAGCCCGGCAAGCTATCGCTTTGGGTGCGGTTGCTGACCGCCGTCGCCTGTTCGCCGTCCTGCAGTCTCCCCGCTGTAACCGCCGTCGCACGCTCAGCGCTCAGCGCCTGCCGCGCGCCCGCCTCCTACCCGCGTCTGCTTTATGTATATGGTGAGTGTCTGCAGTGTGCCCGCTCTATTTATTATTATTATTTCCTTACAAAAATGTTTTCCTCATCCTTTTAACAGGGGATTGTAAAATATATATAGTCTGACTAGTCAGTCGTGTCACAAATTAATAATTTCCCGTTTTATGACTATTTTCTGGTAAATTATGCCTAATTCTATCTAGATGGCTTAGATGACGATGAAATCAAAGATCACAAACTAGGGTAGTGTTGGGATTTGAATTAATTTAATATTTTAAATCTCTACTCGACTTGAGTTTGACATAACCTTAACACTCGCGAGGTGTATGTTCGCGGCGAACGATTAGTTTAATACTAGTAGGGTTTTGATTCAGTGCTGTGTAGAAGAGTTTCCTTCGTTCCAATAAAATTACTCCATGCCTAAAATGAACGTTTGAACGGTCCAGGCGCGTTTCTGCGCTCCGCGGGTCTGTGGGAGCAGCTGATCCTGCTGCTGGAGCTGGCGCTGGGCATGAGCTTCCCCCCCGCGGCCGGGTTCCCGCCCCCGCCCGACCCGCACGACGAGCTTCACGAGGAAGCTTTACTGGATGCGGAGGTACGGCGTTCGGCCCCAGTCGGAGTCGATCATGAATATCGTCGACATCTCATAGAACGGAAGCGCTTGGTCTGTCCAGGAGAGGTGTGTGCACAGCGGCATGCCTCAGTCGGTGGTGTGGGCGCGCGTGGAGCGGCTGCGCGCGGCGCGGCGCTGGCGAGCGAGCGCGGCGGGCGCGGCCGCCAGCGCCGACCCGCAGCGCGCGCCCGCCGCCGCCGACCTCGCCGACCTGCTGCTGCCGCTCGCCGACCGCGACGGCCTCTTCTTGTTGCTCGTGCAGGCGCTGCGACTCGTCAAGGCAAACCTATATACGACATACTATATTATACTATACATTTGAAGCAGTGGTGGTGTAATGGACCGAAAGATCCTAGGTTCGAATCCTACTCGTGCCATATGAGTTTGTATACCGTACTCTTGTATAGTAATTTTCATCGACCACCACTTGCTTCCGGTGAAGAAAAATATCGTGAAGAAACCTGCATACTGGTGGATTATTTTATTGATTTGAGATTATTAGTGTTTGCACTGTACATTCATAATAATTTAGTTTATTTTGAACCTTATCATATGTTCAATATTGATGACAAACATAATATGGTGTTCCTTATATGAACAATCTCTATGAGCGTGCGAGGTGTACAGCCTTCAGAGCCACTAGTTCGGAACCTCATCGGCGATATTGGACGGGGTATAGGTGCCGCTGCTGCCGGGCGCGGGCTGGGTGTCGCGCGCGGCGGACGGCGCGGGCGCGGCGGCGCTGGCGGGCGCGGGCTGGAGCTGCGACTGCGGCGCGGCGCTGCTGCCGCTGCTGCGCGCCGCGCGCCGCCTGCCGCCCGCGCACCCCGCCCGCCCCGCCTCCGCCCGCCCGCTCGTCTCCTACCTGCAGCCGCCCAACTACTTGCAGCACACAGGTGCGACCTGCCGACACCGACGTATACATATAGTCTTTTCATCATATCATCCAATTTGGAAGATTATGTTGAAAGACTCGTTTTCCTGACATGTCTGTCTCCAACTGAACTTACATATTTATGATTTTCAATTTTATTCAATCTGTGTTGTAATATCGTACTTCTTGCGAAATATCGTGATTTTGGTTCAACGGGTGGTATTATATTGGTTTTGATTCCCCTCTAATCACAAATATGTGCTAAATAAATTGTGTTATACGGTTTATTGTGATAAATTTCTATAAAGTAAAATCGACGAATTTTCACCGTATAACTGTTTATTTTCGAAAACACAGACGCCGCTAGCGGTTGGCTATTACCTATATGATTTTTCTTTATATGATTGACTTATATGATTTTTCTTGAAGGAAATAAAAGCTTTTTACATGTCTCGACAGACAAATAGACGAACAACGAAGTGATCCTATATTAGTGTTCAGTTACACTTAACAATTATATATATATTATAGAATTGTTGTCGTGGGTTGAGGCGCTATGGGAGGCGGCTCTGAGCTGGACGAGCGATGCAGAGCGCTCGGCGCTGCTGAGCTGGCGGCTGCGCTGGCTGCACGCGCAGATGCTGCTGCTGGACCACCGGGTGACGTCACTGCTCTCTTCCTCACTCACACACAATCTTAATGAGATGTAGTTTTCTTCCCAATTTCATCATAGGCATTTAATTTCATGTACCCAACATTTTGAAGCACGCCGCCTATTAACGCATCAGAAAAGTCCTACCTGAGAATCTGCAGCATTTGAAACAGTCGTAAGCTCATTAGGAAGGTTACTTACGTCTGTTTCAAACGCTGCAGATTCTCAGGTAGAACTTTTCAATAGATTGTGGGTAACCTCCCGGAGCAGATATCCTTTTTGGAATACGGCTGTAGATTGTGACCAAACTTGATAGCAGATAGAAAGAGTAGAGGATACAGGTTCAAAAAGGTATTCATATGCATATTTGCATGTTTAGCGACACGAGCGGTCCACATTGAACTCGTTAACGAAATGACGTCACACGGTTTCTTGACGGCCTTGTATAGGTATGGCGCTCAACGGGGAAGACTTTCAATGAATTGTCAAAGTTAAAATAAATAAAATTAAACAACATTAATTAAAAATTTTCTCCGGCATACATCCCACATTCTTCTTTGGACTCACTTAGATTACAAGGAATTAAACACAGTGTTGATACAGATAGAGGCTATCTTGAATTCAAGACCTCTAACCTCCTATTTTCTCCGATCCCAATAATTTAGTTCCACTTACTCCATTACATTTTTTAATTGGACGGCCACATACGATGGGACCTGCGCCCAGGTGGAAAATGCACCAATCAACAGCCTCAGTCGATGCTATTTTTGAAGATCACAATCTGATGTTGTCCACGACGGAGAAACCATCTATTTTGACAAAGATTTGCGATGAATGAACAATCGAATAGATTGTTCAGAGATAGAACACTAGGCTCGCGTTTCTGGAGTAGCGGACAGACAGTGTGAGGCAGCGTGTGCGCAGGAGGAGGAGGAGCTGCGGCGGCTGCGGGCGCGCGCGCGCGGCTGCCTCAAGCGGTTCGCGGGCGCCGCGGCGCTGCCGTTCCTGCAGTTCGCGAGGCTGGAGCTGCGGGTCGCCGGGCCCGCCGCCGCGCAACACGTCGCCATCACCGCATTGCGCAGGGACCAGGTACGTTCGTTGCTAATTCGCCCCTATTACCGCGGCGTAAAATCTGTATGGGTTGTTTTTGATTGCTTAATAAGATTGCTTAATAATTTACACTTGGGATTGGACGTTTCGGGTCGTTTTCCAATGTCCCGTGGTCACCCTACGACCGATAGCGGGCTACTGCTCCGACGACTGCACGGCAGAATATTCTTCTACCGCCAAGTTGTAGTTATTCCGCCAAGCACCGACACAAAACACACTGACGATGTCCCTATTCTAATGGATATTCAATGATCCAAATGTATTTCTTCTGTTTTTTCTTTCATTTCGAAAGAAATAATATTTAGAAACGAAAGAAAAAAGGACGTTGTATTGATAATAACTTGAGAGGATTATATTTTTTTATATTATCGACACAGTGACAAATTTCATTAAAACAGCATGCACATTTCCCAAAAAAAGAAACACTTGTTAATAGAATAACATAAATATTTAAGGAGCTATTTTTAGAATTTGTTGTCATAGCGGCAATCGATATACATGTACGGTGTGTGTACATGTGAAATCTCGGTTCATTAGATGTAACCTGATCAGAGAGACGGCTTCGGGTAGGGAACCCTAAAATAAATAGTATTAGGCATAACGGGCGCCGATGTGTGTCGTGCAGAGCGCTCCAGTGGAGGTGCGCCTGTACGGCGCACGCGTGCTGCGTGAGCTGGGCGCGCCCGCCGCTGCCGACTGGGCGCTGTGCGGCGCCGCGCTGGGCCGCGTGCTGCCGTCCGACCCGCTGCCGCCGCTGCCGACCGCGCTGCGCGACCGCGCCTTCGCCCTGGTCTGCATATACACTCGCTTCATTTCGAGGACGAACGTTGTGGAAATTTAACTGTAGGACATTTCTAAAAACGAACTTTTATTCTCGTCATAAAGATCTTGTTACATTTAACGAGTGACAAAATATCATGTCCGTGAAGTAAACAGTTAAGGATTTGCTCGTCGGCATAAATGCATGCATTGTCATCCAAATTAAGCGTGTATTCAAAATTTCAGCTCAATCGATTGATGATATCTGTTTCACAATTTAGTTGCAAGATTCCACGCGAACATTCATACATACATTACATTGCAAATTAATTCATTTAATTAATTACCAATAACATAGTAAAAAACGACCATGATTCGCTCGGAAGAGTATTTTATATAGGTATATTTTGTAAGAATAGATTCGGCAAAGTAATTTCGTGTGGTCCACAGTGTGAAGAGCGCTGCGCCGAAATAGAGAGTTCATTTTCCTGTCGGTCGGAGCCGGAGTCGGCAGTCGCGGCGCTGCTGCCGTCGGAGGCGGAGTGGGCGGGCGCGCGCGTGCAGCTGGCGGGGGCGCAGCGTCGCGGGCAGCTGCTGGGGGCGCTGACGGGGGCGCGCGCCGGGGCGCTGGCGGGCGCGGGGGCGCGGGAGCGGCGCTGGCGCGAGCAAGAGGCGTGCGCACTGACGCTGGCGGCGGCGGCCGACGCGCGCGCGCTGCACACAGCACGCGCGCTCGCGCCTCTGTTCCCCGATAATGCTTTCTTGAATCTAGGTATTATACACGTTATTTATGTTTTAGACGCGTTATTTTCTTAGGTAGTATTCTTTTTTTCAAGTGTTATTGCTCACATCGGCGTTTGATTTTATTCGAGTCGCCTAAGAGCATCCTGCCTGACACTGGCTGATCCATTGTGTTTACGACTACCTACCGTCGTTTAGTGACAAATAGTCGTATAGCACTAGTATAGTTCATCGACAAATGAAAGTTACAGATTTTAACGAGGGTGTATGTTGCCTCGACTAAACGTCTCGGGTCGGAGTACACAATCGTACTCTCTTTCGTGTGGTACATAGTGCTTTATACGACACCTGCCTACGAAGATAATGGAAATAAAATACAATTTCTAATAGGTACATAAATAATTAGAGCGATCACATGAGTTCGTATTTTTTTTTAATGGAGTTATATTTTTTGACAGTCTGCACTTATAAATACTTATAGATTAACAAGAATACTCATTACATTTTTTGTAACTTGCAAATATAAAAATCTATTTATTCGATTTTTTAAACAATATTCTATATCAATGAAAGCATTATATTTCATTCGTAACGCGACTAAATCTTGCTCTCTGCTCTTGAATCTGTCTGAGATCCGATGATCCAATTGATCCAAATGATGTGTTCGGTGTAACCGAACACCTATGACGTCGGCCGATCGGTCGACGCTCTATTACTCAATTTTACTTACTCTTTTAGTGCACATTTACAACTCCACGGAGCGGGTGAATTCTTTAACATAATTATTATAATTAATTGTTTCGTGTAAATAAAGTGAAGTGCTTTACACCGGCCTTTACTCTCAACATCAACAACACCTCACTCCCCGAACAAGATGCATTAATTGATTCGAATCTTTGCACTGATACAGTTTCGAATGATCCAATCTTTAAGATGATAAGTTTTTCTCAGCGCTAGTAGTGAGGAATGACAGTCTAGATGGTTCCTCGTATATGACAGTGATCTGTTCCGCAGCGGCGGCGGGTGGAGCGGCGGCGGCGGCGGTTGGGGCGGGGGCGGGGGCGGGGGCGGGGGCGGGGGCGGGGGCGGGGGCGGGGGCGGGGGCGGCGGCGCGCTCGGACGTGGCGGCGCTGGCGCGCGCGCTGCCTCAGCTCATGGCGGCGCCGCTCGCGCAACTCACCGACAGAGGTGAGGTCTTGTTTTCCTTTTTGTTTGTCAACTGTTTTTTTCGCTATTTTATTTTTATCGAAAATCTAATATTTTTTATACATTTGTATCTGTTGTGGTTGAACAGAGGCGGAGCGCCTGTACCGCAGCGTGTCGCGCGCGGCGGCGGCGGGGGGCGGGGGCGCGCTGCTGGCGCTGGCGCAGCTGGAGGCCGCGGCGCGGCGTCCCCGCCCCGACGTCGCGTCCGCGCTCTACCGCGCGCTCGACGCCGCGCCGCACAGCAAGGTGCGTCTCGGAATCCTTCTTTATTTATTTATTTATTCTTAGGAGAACCAACAGCTATATGTACAGAATAGTCGCTTAAAATAAAAATCGGAAAGCCAATTATAGGTTCCCACTAATAAAAGCAAAATGGAAGTAAACAATAAGTGTTGCTTAATGCAAAGATCGTTATAAATACTACTGTCATAAACATCTCCCGTCCGATTACATAGAAAACGAATAAATTTGTTCTGTATGCCCTCAATTCGGGATATATATGTTTCATACTGGGGACTCTAAATTTGGGAAGCTTATTCCAGATTACTCCGAACAAACGTGCAATAAATTATTTTAATGGTTTTAATTGAGGACACCTCTCTGGAGATACGCTTTATGAAGCCCAATGCACGGTGCGCTTTAGCTACAATACTGTTACATTATGTTGATTGAATATCACATTTTCCCTATTAAGTTTTTGTCCTAATAATTGATAGTCGTAGATGATTGATTTACGTTTACGACTAAAAGTGACTACACTACATTTTCATGGGTTATACGGTCTAGAAGATTACAGTAGTCAATATTTTCATATCATCAAGTGTGTTTAAGGTGATGATCGACGTCGTTTATGAAGACTGCGACATTCTTTTTAGTTTTAATTGATCACAATTTGTTTCCAATACTGACTTGACAGTCGCAATTAATAATAGCTAGCAAATATGTTGATGGTTCGGTCGATGTGCGGTGCGCAGGCGCTGCACGTGTCGGGCGCGGCGTGGTGCGGCGCGGAGGCGCGAGCGCTGGCCGACGCGCTGCTGGACAAGCAGCTGCGGCTGCACGCGCTGCCCGACGAGCTGCAGCCGCCGTCTACCATACCCGACCAAATACAATAAATATCATTCATATTCACTACTTTTATTTCAACTTTCCGTTACATACCTATTAGATATTACAAAGCAGTTCAAATTAGATGGTTATTCTCGCGTACCTATTACAATATAAGTTCCTACGAATCGTAGTTAGACAAAAGTTTCTTCTTGTCGAGTTAGAATCAGCTGTAATTTGATCAATTTTATTATAGAATCAGATTACGAATGTAATAGATTACGCCCAACTCTAACCTGTAGGAAAACCGGCAAAGTAAAAACCCTCAAATAATGTCCATATTAGTAAATCGTTTTTATTAACAACAAAAGTATAAAACAAAAAGGTGAATGTAGAATATTTAGACTTTTGGTGCAAGCTGACGTTTGCGCAGCAACTTGTACATGAGCTGATTCACGTAGGATATCCTCCTCGTGGACCGGTTCTTCCTTCAAAGTAAATTTGCGCTCGAAGATGTCAGCCGCCGGTACAGGAGGAGAAGAAAGGGGGAAGAACTCTGCGGCTGCTGCTTGGTTCTCGGCGGTGGGCGGCACGAAGCGCGTCGACTTGGGCGGGCGCGAGCGCGTGGGCGCGCTGGTCGCGTCGCGCGTCGCGTCCGCCGCCGTCGGCGCCCGGCTGCTGCCGCCCGTCTTGCTGGCGGCCGCGTCGTCGCCCACGCCCGCGTACTCCACCGCATTGTCGCCGTACTCGCCCGCCTGCTGATGCAATTAGCTTCATAGTACCACTACACACTTACGACTACGCACTTTGAATCGGAGACAATTATTTTTATTTCAAAATAATCGATTAGCTTTTGCCCGCGGCTTCGCCCGCGTTTATTACCTGCGTCCGCTCGTAACTTATTTTTGACAATATTTCTGGTTTTAAGCAACGTTTCGCAATGAAATCTATTCCAGATTTTAAGTTAGACCTATATGCTATACAACTGTGAAAATCGCATCAAATTCCATTCAGCAGTTGTGATGCGCGATCAGACATTTTTTATCAAACACAAGTCAAAATATTATTTTTGTTTGTATGAGAGACAAAAATTATAAAATATGCTATACAACTGTGAAAATCGCATCAAATTCCATTCAGCAGTTGTGTTGCCGTGGTTACGCCACGTATTTGTTGAACTAGCTGATGCCTGCGACTTCGTTCGCGTGGCCGGACAATTTTTGGTAAGGAGTCAAAACTATTAGAGAAATTTAATTATACAGACAAATGTAAAGATACTAATACAGAAGATGCTAATCAGACTGAAAAAGTATACCTTCTTTAGTTTAGCTGAACTATTATGACTCTTCAAGTGTTCCAGATCTTCGATTTTTATACCTCAACAGAAAATGCTCATCAGACTGAACAACTTTTATTAGAGCGTTTTTTCTATTTTTCCTATAGTTTAGCTGTACCATCATAGGTCTGCATCAGGTGTTTCAGATCTTCGATTTTTATACCTCTACAGAAAATGCTCATCAGACTGAACAATTTTTGTTAAGTCGTCATTTCTATATTCCCTATAGTTTAGCTGTACCATCATAGGTCTACATCAGGTGTTCCTATAATTTAGCTGTACCATCATTGTTCTCCATCAGGTGTTCCAGTTTTCAAGATAATTTATATAGCCTATATGTTGCCCAGGCTTAATACATATATAACAAAAAAGTTTCATTCAAATCCGTCCAGTAGTTCCGAAGATTAGCGTGTACAAACAAACAGACGAAACAGAATTTTTTTTCAAATTACTCTCTTGCTGTGACTATCGGCTAATTTCATTTTTATGTAAATTTATTCAATGTACAGGATTTTTTTTATTCTACTGTTTTATGATATGTATTGATTCTTATCAATACATACCGATGGACCCTGCCAGGGCGCGGCCCGGTCGCGACACGCTATAGCATGAACCCTCTTAAGAATGCTAACCTTAAAATCGGCTCGACTAGGATCGAACTCCATCCTCGGAGCCACGGGCACGACGGGCGTGGCGGCGCCGGTGGAGAGTGGCGCGGGCGCGGCGGTCGACGGCGGCAACTTGGTGCTGCGCGTCGGCGGCGGCTTGTAAGCCTCGGGATTTTGTACAAGCCATTTCTCACGCTGACTTGTTTCGTACGTTGTTTCGTCGATTCCTGTTTCATGTATTTTATTAAGAATCACATTCAGATCTACTTTTCTAAATGTGTAATAAATCCGTACCCTATAGGCTTACATACCGTTGTGAAATAGCAAATGAAGTAGACCCGGAATGATGCAATAAACCGCGCCTTATCGAAACCTGTCCAAACGATTTTTGAGCACTACTTAGGTACTATTTATTTGGTGTTCTAAAAGTTTGTTAGCCTGATGAGCATAATACATTGGTTGTGGATTGTGTGACGGAATACTCTGAGACACTGGTCTTGGATAACTATAAAATTATCCCAATCCCAACTACCCAATATGTAATATATGAGAAATAATAATAAATGTTTGTTTGTTACCTCTTTACGCATTATTTACTGGACCGATTGTTATGAAATTTGGTATATGGATAGAAAATAATCTGAAATATCACATAGGGTACTTTTATCCCGAAATCCCCACGGGAAGCCTTGGGGCGCAGCTAGTATTGAATATTTTTGCCACGGGCGTCAGTAAGATCAAGTTTCGACGCAATTGTCGCATTTATTTCAGAACTAGCCGAAACCCGCGACTTCTTTCACGTGGCCTAACATTTTTTGATAAGGAGTCAAAATTATTAGATAAATTGTACAGACAAAGCGTAACGATACCTATACATAGGTACAGAAGATGCCCATTAGACTGAAAAACTATATTTCCTATAGTTTAGCTCATATACCTATTAGTTCTATGGTCTAGCTGGATCATTATGACTCTTCTTCAGGTGTTCCAGATCTTCGATTTTTATACATCAATGCCCATGAGGCTGAACAACTTTTGTTAAAACGTCGTTTCTTTATTTCCCATAGTTCAGTTGGACCATCATGGGTCTACATCGGGTGTTATAAATCTTTGATTTTTATCTTAGCAGGAAATGCTCATCAGGCTGAACAACTTTTGTTAAGGCGCCATTTCTATATTTCCTATAGTTTAGCTGTACCATCATTGTTCTCCATCAGGTGTTCCAGTTTTCAAAATTATTTATATCCTTGTTGCACAGGCTTAATAGCTATATAACTAAGCTATATAGCTATATATTAAGTTTCATTCAAATCCGTCCAGTAGTTCCGAAGATTAGCGTGTCAAACAGACAGATATACAGACAGACATTTCAAATTCTTACTCTGTTACTATGACTCTATCGCCTAATTTTATTTTTATGTAAATTTATTCAATGTACAGGATTTTTTTTCTACTGTTTTATTATATGTATTGATTGATGAAGTCATTCAGCAGTCGTGGTCATTATATAACATGTGGAACGAAACATATTGAGACTTTCTTGGCAATATTAAAGGAGTTTACCATTTGCCATTGCCCCCATCAGACATAGTAGCTAATAAATCATTAACCAAGGTAGTTTGCTTATAATGTTATCCATCACCGGCGCAAGTGGTGGTCAACGGAAACTTGTCAAATTTTACATTAAGTATATATTGGTATACTAACTCTCACGAATAGATCTTTCAGTTTACAAGCGACCACCACCGCACTGTTTCAAAAAATCTACCCCTGTTTTAAATTAAATGGCGTTTTAAAAGATCTACATATCCAGCTATAACTACTTTCAACTTTCGCATTGCATAATTATATACTAAACTCTCTTCATAGTCATATTCCTTATGGCTGATTCCTCGTGGTCATTACGTGGAATGAAACATAAACAACAACTTTCTCGGCATTATTAAAGCATCACACACAAGTTAATAATAATCAACCAGTGTTCAGGTTTCCTCACGATGTTTTCCTTGCAAATGGTGGTCGATGAGAACTACTATACATGAGTCAGATTGGTGCCACTCATGTGGCACGAGTAGGATTCGAATGTGGGACTTTTCGATCCACAGGCAAAACCTAGCGGTGGTGGTGTCTTAACCAGTACACCACCACCGCTTCACGCGCACATACCTTTCTTCCGTGGTAAACATAGGTCCGTGGTCAGTGACCGTGTGCGTTTAATACCTGTTGTTTAGTATATAATAAATATCCAGCTTTTAAAACAACACTTAAATTCTTTTGCACTGTGTACTGTAAGAAGGGAATAAGGTTTTTACGAACGTTCTAAGTAAGTAGTATTAGTAGTAGGCGGCTCGGTATCAGCACTCGTGGTGTCAGATTCAGAGGTCGCCTTGGTCGCTTCCGTGGACGGAGACGCGGGCACGGGTTCAGTGCGCGAGATGTCCGTGTGTGGCGATGACGACGCCGTCCGGGAGGTGTCATTCTCGGCGGGTGCCGCAGCTTCAGGTAAAAGCTGCCGTTCCATACACAACTCCGTACACTCCGGATCTCTGTTTAAACTATTTTATCATTAGAAACCTCGCTCTCGAAATTGCTGACATTGTAAGGTATATCTTCAAAAAATAATTTCAATTATTTCAAATAATTAATTTCAGTTTATGTGGTATGTTATAGTGCCCTTTAAAAAATATAAGGTTCTGTACACTCATTCACATTCCGCAGGCTTCTACTAATTATCGGAGTAATTCCTTTCTTTTTCGTGCCAGTAGTAGTGTAAATAATCTTGTTAGAGATTCTAGTATTGATATGTTTGACACTATATTTGATAATGAACACAATGACACACTTCATTACGATGTCATTTGGTAGGTAAGGCAATTCTTTAATAATTAAATGCAGTATTTTATAAGTGCTTATCGCTAGAACGTGCATACTGTTTAACTTGGGGGTATGGTTTAAATGTGTTGCTCAAAAAATTTTTAATAAGTAGGTACTTATATGGTATACCTACTTATTAAAATTATTTTTGTTACTATCGGCGGGAAACCTATAATTGGCTTCTTGTAAATGTATAGTGTTTGTTTAGAATTAAGATTGTAAGCTGTTGGTCTTGCAAAACAAAAATAAAAAATAATAATAAGTATGGATCGTTTTCGGTTCCGTGAGAAGAGACGAGGTCTGACCTGACGCAGGAGCCGGCGATGTGCGCGCAATGCACGAAGCGCCGCCAGCGCGGTAGACTCTGCGCAGCGTGCACGTCACCGCAGCCCGAACCCAGCTCCAAGCCCGCGCGCGCAGACCGCGACATGACGCCACACAGCTTGCCGCTGCACACTACGCCCGCCCCGCGATCACTCTGTAACATATAACCATCATTATTAGATTTCCCGCGACCGCGCATTGCCTGTGAATACTGAAAAAAAAAACAGTGATAATGAAATGAATGGATAACATACCCCGCGTTCGCCTGCGAAGAGGGGAAGTGACTCATTTTGTATTAGCGCTCGCTAAAGAAAGACGCAGGGCAGCACAGCGCAATATCGAGTAAACAAACATAACAAAAATCGGCGCTGCGGACCCGGCTTTAGATAGGTAACTGCCAAGTTTTATTCTACACGTGTACTAAATTTTATTTAAATCCATCCGGTAGTTTTCGCGCGAAAGAATGAGAAACACCCATTTGTTAGTTTTCACACATAATAAGTAAGTGTAGTAGAAAGGAAGTATATGACTATTATTTTAAAAGAATACTAACTCGGCAGAGTTCATTGCCTGAGAGACAGAGCACATATTCGCGCACGGCGGCCCAGTGCCTGGCGATGTCGGAGCAGATGTCGCCGCGCACCATGTCCAGGTCGACGATGCGCAACAGCGCCTTGTTGCCGCGCGACACGACGCCCGCCACGTGGCACTGGCCGGGGATGGCGCAATCGGATGACGCCGTCGCCATCAGGATGGGCCGCACGTTCGCTCGACTGCCAAACGGAGTTTCCATCTCCAGCAGAGCTATGTCCAACGTCGCCCCACTCCACGCATCATTCACTATCACGACAGACGCGTCGTCCATCTCTCCCTATAAAACATACATAAACTTCATTTCGATTGTTTTATTTAAAATAGAATGATAGGTGAAAGATAACTGTATGACTAGACTATACTGGTGATAGTAACCAGATTCGGGAATGGGTACTGACCGGCAACAGACCGCCGAGTTCGTTGGCGAAGACGACGCGCGCGATGCGGCGCCGCAAGTTGTTCGCATGGCCATACGCGTGCTGCGCGCTAAGCAGAGCGGCCGCCAACACCCATAGTTCGCGTCCGCGCGCGCACCAGCGCGACGTCAGGGCGCTGCGCACCGACACTAGCGACCCGCCGCAGTGCCACGCCGACCCCACTTCATTGTCGTGCTGCACCACCACCTGCACATCCAGATCAGAAATCTTGTTGTGATAGTTCTCTTTCTCTCATCTAAATATTTGAGTGATCTTTAGGAGTTTTTTTTTAATTTTGAGCCCTTTTGAGTTGTAAAAAGGGCGTCTGTATGGGCACCTCACTCTCAAATCTTAAGCAATCAAAAAAATCAAAATAAAAACATTTATTAAGAAATTAGGCCTTCACAGGCACTTTTTCACGTAATATTCTAAATTAAATGATGTTTACCAAAGCTACAAACTACTAGCATTTCGAAACGACCACTGCTGAGAAGAAATGCCGAATGAAACTCATTCAAAAAGTGTTGGTCCCTATTATGCCAGAAGGGCTTACCATTTTTTAAATATAAATTTATGTATAATTTTTTATCAGTAATATAACAATGTAAGTACACAATAAAGTACATGGTCAAAAGGTATACTGAAACATATTATGATTGTGATCAAGTGCTGATGAAAGGAAATATATATATGTGTATACTAATTAACCAAACAAAAAAAAAGCAAACTTTTAATAAAAAAAAGCTGCCAAATAACAGTGCTTGCATAGTTGTTTTTTTGTTTGAAGGCGAGAGAACCAGTGTAATCTGGCATTACAACGTACTGTGGCAAAAGCCCTATATGCCACAAAGTCGGCGTTGCGCATTTAACGCCTTTACTCGTGTGCAGTTACAGGAGTCCTGGAGTTTACCTGCTTGGTGGTCTAAAAATTATCGGTTGATAATTTCCCTCGACAATTTATTATGTCGTGAATTTATATCTTACTAGCTTTTGCCCACGGCTTCACTCGCGTAAATTTCCCACAGAAACAAAATTTTATAGAACTTTTTATCACGTAGCCCCATTCTTCGTCACTCACCGCAAACGGAGCGTTGTCGCTTTCTTCCTCGTCCTCAAGTTTTGTGTTACGATCCACCTGCGATGCTTCCGCCACATTCAACAATCCTGTATTTTAACAATCAACATATAAATACATTGTCATTTAAAGCAAATTTCCCATACCTCAAACGGTGAACACGGAATCTTTTTAGGTTCATTTTGTCGTCTGGCCGTCTGTCAAGGCTCTTGTTTTCTGCAACACGGAAACTCTTGCGTACCTCGTTACATGACTTTGTATTTTGTACTCACGCGTGATTCACTCAATTTCATAGACACAGGAAAACATCGTCAGGGAACCTTACATACATTAACTACTCTTACATTTCAATTGCAATTGAAATGTAAGAATAAAGCAAGACAAGGTCTCAGTGATGGCAGCAGTCGGCAGGCCTCACCATGAGTGGCGAGCGAGAGTAGCGCCAGCGCCAGCAGCGGACCGCTGCCGGCGCCCGCGCGTCTCGTTCTGCCGCTGTACGATGCGCGGCCGCAGAATTTGCTCAATGATTTCCTTGAAACCCACGGTTCGCTTCCCGACATTGCACACTTTTCATCTTTTTTGTGACATGTGCATTGTCATCAACCACTGACGTTCTTCTGTCTCTCAAATAGGTATGTCATAATTTTATCGTTTTAGAGAAGAATTATTTTGTCCAGACATTTTTATATTTATGTTAAGAAGTACTTATTACTAATTACTATTGTAATCCATGGATTTAACACAACTTCGAAGCAGTCCAGTGGTTAATACCGTTCCACAGTACCACATGAATGTTTGTATACTAAAATAGAAACTAAGGTCCCAGAGTCGCGACGTTACAATGGAATTGGAACGGACCTGGCTACATGAAATGATGGAAGGTGGGTGGTTGGTTGGTTGGTTGGTTGGTTGGTTGGTTGGTTGGTTGGTTGGTTGGTTGGTTGGTTGGTTGGTTGGTTGGTTAGGTTAGGTTAGGTTAGGTTAGGTTAGGTTAGGTTAGGTTAGGTTAGGTTAGGTTAGGTTAGGTTAGGTTAGGTTAGGTTTTTTTTTTTTTTTTTTGAAATATTAGGAATAGTGGCTTGATTTGGGCACAATTTTACATAAATCACTAAGTTTAGATGCACGTTTTCTTTGCTATTTGATACAAAGTTGCGTGCATCTATCTGTGTTATGTTAGGAGGGGAGGAGGTTTTTGGGAGAAATGACAGATTTTAGAGATTTATGTCCCATTGATGGTTTTGAGATTGTAGACGATATTGTCTACCAATTTCAAGAATGTCGTTGTCGTTTCCTCTTTAGTTGAGGTCTGGATCAGGTCAAATTCGTCGATTTTATTGCGTAGACACGCCGTGACGTAGTCATGGCGTGTCTTGTCGAATATAGGGCACTCTCTTAGAAGGTGTGGTATATCTTGGGCTGTAGTGCCATCGCAAGGGCATTTGTCGTCATCAATGATTTTGAATTTGGAGAGGTAAGTTTTGTGGAATCCGTGGCCAGTTAGAATCTGAGTGAGAGAGAAGGAAATTTTAAAGACGCTTAGAGCGGAAGGGATGTGATAGATGAGCGGGAAGAAGGCTTTGGTGGTGGCTCCCTGTGTGGTCGACTGGTACTCCGCCTGCCAAGCCTGTAGCGTTTTCGCTTTCAGGAGTCGCTTGGCGTGGGACAGTGGGAAGAAATTGACCTCGGACGCGGTCTTTTTGGAGGCCGCCGCTTTGGCTGCCGCGTCCGCGATCTCGTTTCCCACTATCCCGACGTGAGCCTTCGTCCACACGAAGTCCACCATCTGGTTCCTGGACCGCAGCAAGAACAGGTCCTTGTGAATGCGATTCACAAGGTGGTCTGTGTTGCTGCGGTCCTGGATAGCCTTTAGAGCGGAGAGAGAATCTGTGAAGATTTTTGCCGAGGAGTGGTTCCGAGCGCGGAGCCACTCCAAGGCTTGGGCTATAGCGTAGAGTTCGGCCATGAATACTGTAGAGGTTCGGCACAGTTTGAATTTTCTGGTCACGGATCCCCCCGGCAGTCCCTCCATGATGACGACAAATGCCGACCCCGTATCTCCGTTTTCGTGTTTGCGGTTAGGTTAGGTTAGGTTAGGTTAGGTTAGGTTAGGTTAGGTTAGGTTAGGTTAGGTTAGGTTAGGTTAGGTTAGGTTAGGTTAGGTTAGGTTAGGTTAGGTTAGGTTAGGTTAGGTTAGGTTAGGTTAGGTTAGGTTAGGTTAGGTTAGGTTAGGTTAGGTTGGGGAACCACCCCACAGTGCTTGCGTCCACGTCGCGTTCCCCGGGCAACGTCGCGTCCTAACCACCGTAACGGAGTGGTTAGGCCGACGGCTAAAGTGCACTGTGCAGAAGGAGCAATTTGCGAACTGTGAAGAATGTCGTCTAATGACCAAATAATGAGGGACGCCCGCGGGCGTTTCCTGAAAAAAGGCCCTTCTCAGGGCCACCCAAAAGGCCCTTCTCAGGGCCACCCAAAAGGCCCTTCTCAGGGCCACCCAAAAGGCCCTTCTCAGGGCCACCCAAAAGGCCCTTCTCAGGGCCAAACAAAGGGAAGGGTGGAAATGGAATGTTCAGGGTCTGAACATTCCGCTGGGGAGGAAACTGACGGGAGTGGCCTCGCTGTGGGCCAAGAGAGGATGGGGAGCCTGTTGGGAAGTGCGGGCTCCATCACCTCGTTGTCGGAGTCGGTGCTGGGCAACAAGCGCCTCTATTCTGAGGTGGCGACTGGTTCCGGCACCGACACTGAGGTCGGTGTGCCACGGGCACAATCAGTGGCGAAGAGGGGCAAGGCTCGGGGTGCCTCGCACCTGACGAGGGCCCGGGCTGAAGCGAGGAGGAGTCAAGAGGAGGATGCCGAGGCTTCCTTCTCGGCCTCTCTAGGGGCTCGGGCCTTCCGGAGGGGAGGACCCCTGAATGGTGGGGACGATGATGTGGTGGTGGCCCCCATTGATGCGCGGGACTTTGGGGCCATGGGTGCTGATGGACTCATGGCCACTGCGGTGGAGAGGCTGGGTATTATAACCAGCCTCGTCGGGAAGACTGCCGCCCTCAAGGGGGGCTTCAACTCCAAAATTATGCGGGCCTCCTCGGATATCAGGGATATCGTGGACACCCTGGTGGCGCGCAGCGAGTCGGACGAAGTTCGACGCCTTAAGGCCGATAATGGTCGCCTCCAAAGGGAGGTGGCCATTATGAAGGCTGAGGTCGCTGCGCTCCGCCGGGGGTTCGAGGAGGCCCGCCGTGAGGCTGCTCAGGCTGCGCGGACGGTACAGCGGCAGGCAGCTCCAGTGGAGGATGAGCTGGAGCAGAGGATGGCCAGATTAATTGATGGCCGTCTGGCAGCGCTAGGACTGGCTGGATGTCCTCGGAGTGCCACTCGTCCACCTCTGGCGGGTGACAACTCCGAGGTGGCGAGGGCTGCAAGGACGGCCATTGATCAGGCCTCCGGTCTGGGTCCGGCGCCGCGGCTTGAGCAGCCGGTGGTGGAGTTGGAGGTTCGGGCCCCTGCACGCCCGGCCTCTGAGAGGCGGGGTTGTAAGGGGGTAGGTGCTGGGGGAGTGACAGAGTGGGGGCCCTTCGGGCCGTCGACCTCAACAGCTGTGGTCGACGAATGCCCGGAGCTCCCCTGGGTCGAAGTCCGGGGGAGGAGGGGGAAGGGGAAGGGCGTGGGAAAGAAGTCCCAGCCCAAACCTGCGGAGCGACCGGCGGCGGCCCCAACAAAGGCCACTGCAACGGCGCCCAAGGCACCCCCCAGGGCGGCGCCAGCGAGGGCGGCCAAGCTGTCGGCCCCTAGCTCCTCGGCTGTAATTCTCAAGTTACAGCCAGAGGCAGCGCAAAAAGGGGCCACATACAGCTCCGCCCTCCTCAAGGCCGAGCAGGCGGTGAGCCTGGAGGGGCTAGGAATCGGCTCGCTTCGGATTCGCCCGAGTGCGACCGGAGCGAGGCTAATCGAGGTCTCTGGCCCCTCCAACTCAGACAAGGCAGATGCGCTTGCATCGGCCTTGAAGGCGGCCCTTTCCGGCGTCGCGGACGTTTCCAGGCCCGTCAAAACCGCGGACTTCCGCGTGACGGGCCTGAATGATGCGGCAACGGCGCAGCGGATAAAGGCTGCGGTCGCGCAAGCCGGGAGCTGCACGGAGGACCAGGTCTGGGTGGGTGAAATCCGCTCAGACTGGCGGGGCTCTGGCTCTGCCCTGATGCGCTGCCCGGTCACGACGGCTAAAAAGCTGATCGAGGCGGGCAGCCTCACGGTAGGCTGGAGTCGAGTGCAGCTCCGGCACCTGGAGGCGCGCCCCATGCACTGCTACAAGTGCATGGGGAAGGGGCACACTGCATCGCTGTGCCCCTCGCAGACGGACCGCAGCCGGCTCTGCTATAGGTGCGGGGAGGCAGGGCATTTGTCCGCCTCCTGCACAGCGGAGCCCCGCTGCGCGGTATGCCGCGACGCCGGCAAGCCGGCGGGCCACGTGATGGGGGGTAGGGCCTGCAACCCACCCCCGATCCGAGGGAAAGGGCCGTCCCCTCCTCCGCGCGAGGGAAGGCAAGGGGAGGCGCCAGTCGGCCAAATGGAGGAGTGATGGGGGTCACCTTCCTCCAGGCCAACCTCAACCACTCCGCTAGGGCGCAGGATCTCCTCCTGCAATCCATGGCGGAGTGGGATTTGGATGTCGCGGTGGTCGCGGAGCCGTACGCGGTTCCCTCCCTGCCTCACTGGGCGGGGGATCTGGATGGCCTCGTGGCCATCGTGGCTAGGCCTGGTGCCGCCCCTCCCCTCGCGATTAAGAAGAGAGGGAACGGCTTTGTGGTGGCGGTTCGGGGAGAGTACGCCATAATTGGTGTTTACTTCTCCCCGAACCGGGATTTGCCGGCCCTGGAGCGGTTCTTGGATGCTCTGGGGCCGGAGATAAGGCGGTTAGCGCCCCTAAAGGTCTTCGTGGCCGGTGACTTCAACGCCAAATCAACGGCGTGGGGGAACCCGGCCACGGAGCCCAAGGGGCGAAAGGTGGAAGAGTGGGCGCTGGCCGCGGGGCTGTCTCTCCTAAACAGGGGGACAGCCCACACGTGCGTGCGACGGACGGGCGGATCGGTGGTGGACCTGACGTTCGCCACCCCCTCCGCCGCGCGCTCCGTGTCGGACTGGAGGGTGGAAGGGGGGGTGGAGACACTCTCGGACCACTTGTATATTCGGTTCGAGGTGTCGGCCGCCCCCCAATATCAGGCGGCATCATCGTCCCGGGTGCGCAGCCGGTTCCCGCGCTGGGCCCTTACGCGGCTTGACCGGGAGCTGGCGGAAGAGGCGGCCATCGTCGGCCGCTGGAGCCTCCCGCCTCTAGACGGAATGGGGGTGGACGACGCGGCTGACCGTCTCGGCGACGCTTTCACAGTGGTGTGCCGGGCGGCCATGCCAAGCGTAGGTCGAGCCCCCCCTAGGCGGGCGGTCTATTGGTGGTCGGCGGAGATTGCCGCCCTTCGCGTCGCCTGCAACGCGGCCCGAAGGGCCTATAGTCGAAGCAGGCGGCGCAATCCCCGGGACGAGGAGAGGGATGGTCAGCTGTATGCGGTGTATGTGGAAAATCGCAAGGAGCTGCAGCTGGCCATCGGTCGGGCCAAGGAGGAAGCCTTCGAGGAGCTGGTGGAGGGTATCGAAAGAGACCCATGGGGCCGGCCGTATAAGTGGGCGCGAGACAAATTGCGCCCACAGGCGACCCCGCTAACGGAGACCCTTCAGCCAGCTCTGCTGGGGGAGATTGTCGGGGATCTATTCCCCGGCAATCCGCGAGGGTTTTCTCCTCCGAGGATGGCCCGACAGCCGCCTGACGCGGAGGGAGAAGAGATGGAGGCGGATCCGCCTCCCGTCACCGACGTCGAAATGGAGGTGGTCCTCGACCGCCTCCAGACAAGGAAGAGGGCACCGGGTCCAGACGGGGTGCACGGGAAAGTGCTTGCGCTGATTCTCGTGCACCTCGGGGAGGAGTTTCGGGGGCTGCTCAACCGCTGTCTGCGAGAGGGGCAGTTCCCGAAATTATGGAAGGAGGGCCGGCTCTGCCTTATTCCGAAGGGGAGCCGGCCCTTGGACTCGGCTTCGGCGGTGCGACCTCTGGTCCTGCTGAGCGAGGCTGGGAAGGCCCTAGAGAGCGTTGTGGCCTCTCGCCTCGTTCGGCATGTTGAGGAAGGCCCGGGACCGCGTCTCTCTGACGTGCAGTACGGATTCCGGGCCAAGAGGTCCACCATCGACGCCCTCAGGCGTCTGCGGTCGGTGACGGAGGAGGCGGATCGAGAAGGCGATGTGACCCTGGCGACGTCTTTAGACGTCGCCAACGCCTTCAACAGCATCCCGCACAGTGTAATACGGGAGGCACTCCGGTACTTTGGGGTGCCCTCGTACCTGCGGCGGCTGTTGGGGGTGTACCTGGAGGATCGTGTTGTCCTGTACGAGGACGGGGGGGGTCGTATGGTTCGGCGGAGCGTCGAATGCGGTGTGCCACAGGGGTCGATTCTCGGCCCTATCCTGTGGGACATCGCATACGATTGGGTCCTGCGGTGCCGGCTTCCCCCCGGGACGGGTGTCATCTGCTATGCGGATGACACTCTCTTCACGTCCCGGGGTGCGAACTTCGGTGAGGCGGCGCGGCTGGCCGAAACGGGCCTCGCCCTTTTGGTCGGCCGCATAGAGAGGCTGGGGCTTCGGGTCCGACTGGATAAGACCGAAGTCCTCCTCTTCCGCGGGGCCCGGACGCGAGGACCTCCCCCAGGGGCGCGCCTCCAGGTGGGTCATGAGGAGTTGAGGGTGAGTGCCCAGATGAAATACCTGGGCCTCATCCTCGACGGGAGATGGTCCTTTGTCCCCCACTTCCGAGAGCTGGGGCAAAGGATCGTCAGGACGGCTGCGTCGCTGGGCCGACTCCTGCCCAATCTGGGTGGGCCCAGCGACGCTGTACGGAAGCTGTACTCCGGCGTGTGCCGGAGTATGGCGATGTACGGCGCCCCCGTTTGGGTGGACGCCCTTGCCGCGGAGAATAAGCGCCTTCTCCGGCAGGCGCAGAAGGTGATCGCGGTAAGGGCGATACGGGGGTACCGTACAGTGGCGTTCTCTGCGGCCACAGCCCTCGCGGGCGACCCGCCGTGGGAGTTGGTGGCGGAGGTGCTCGCCGAGGTTTACCACTTTGTGGCGAACAGGAGGGAAATCGGCGAGCACCCCTCGCCTGAGATGGTCCGGCGGGTCCGCTTGCGAGGGCAAGCGGAACTCATGCGGAGGTGGGAGGCAGACCTGGCGCGGGCAACGTACGGTGTACGCACAGTGGAGGCCCTGCGCCAGGTCCTGGAGAGATGGATGTTGAGGCGGCGCAAGCCTCTCACCTTCCGCATGACGCAGGTGCTCACCGGGCATGGCTGCTTCGGTGAGTACTTGCACCGCGTGGCCCAGCGGGAGACCGAGCCGGTCTGCCACGATTGTGGCGAGGCTCGGGACACTGCTCAACATGTTCTAGAGCAGTGTCCCAGGTGGAGTCGGCAGCGCCACGATCTGGTGGCAGTGCTCGGTGGAGTGGATCTGTCGCTCCCGAGTGTCGTCAATGCGATGCTCGGGAGTGACGGAGCCTGGGCGGCAGTGGCCTCCTTCTGTGAGACTGTTATGTCACAGAGGGAGGCCGAGGAAAGGAACCGCGAGGACCACCCCCTCGCGGAGCCGATTCGCAGAAGGCGGACGGGGGTGCGACGCAGGCGCTACCTTGCGCGCTTGCAAGCGCCTCCGTAATTGGTGGGGCTAAAGTCCCACCCGTCGGCAGGGGTCCACCAGGTGTCGGTGGGCCCCTGAGAATGGTGAGTCCGGTCTCTGGCAAAAGAGACCGGCCAGTCGCTGAGGCGTCTTGTGCTAGATAGATCCGAGGCGCCTCCCTGTAAAGCGGCCGATGGCATCCGCAGGGGTTTAGTGGGTAGTCTGGGCCGATTAGCTGCCCAGGAGTCCCACACTCAGTGCGTAAATGCATTCCCCTGCGAAAACAAAAAAAAAAAAAAAAAAAAAAAAAAAGGTTAGGTTAGGTTAGGTTAGGTTAGGTTAGGTTAGGTTAGGTTAGGTTAGGTTAGGTTAGGTTAGGTTAGGTTAGGTTAGGTTAGGTTAGGTTAGGTTAGGTTAGGTTAGGTTAGGTTAGGTTAGGTTAGGTTAGGTTAGGTTAGGTTAGGTTAGGTTAGGTTAGGTTAGGTTAGGTTAGGTTAGGTTAGGTTAGGTTGGGGTGCTACTGTCAGGAAACCTCCACGTTGGCTCGATGATTTGAAGGTTTGCTTCTGTCACTTGATCTTTGATTCGGTGATAGCGGCGGCTGACAAGTTATTGGGCTGGTGCACCCTGGGCGACGGTTAATAACTCCCCGTTTAGGGGTCTTGTTAGCCGTTGGCAAATGTCCTGGCAACTGGTGGTGGGTTACCCATGTCGGGTAACCCAGGTTGGAGAGCCAATTGGCTCAGTGGCTGTGAGAGAAGAGGGCTAAGCCCTCTACTCTTACAGCCGTGGTAGGGGTCGCGGGGGAGGAGGAGGGGTTGGTATTACGGTGCGCCGCTCTCCCCATCCTCCGCGACCAGGCGCGGCCATGGCGCAAACATGGTGGTCGGTGGGGCCGCAGAGGAGGAGGACTGCCGGTATTACGGTGCGCCGCTGTCCCTATCCTCTGCGGCCGAATGAGGCGCGGCCATGGCGCAGGCATGGTGGTCGGTGGGGCCGCAGAGGAGGAGGACTGCCGGTATTACGGTGCGCCGCTGTCCCTATCCTCTGCGGCCGAATAAGACGGAGAGCCGCTGCCTCCGGTCTGCTTCCGGACTGGATGGCGTGCGGCTCGCCTTGGTGGTTGGGGGCGCGCCTGCGGGCGCCCCCCCTGAATCGGTGGGACAGAGGTCCCACCCGGCGGCAGGGGTCCTCCAGATGTCGGAGGGCCCCTGAGAGTGGAGAGTCCGGTCTCTGGTGAAAGAGACCGGCCAGTCGCTGAGGCGCCTTGTGCTAGTTAGATCCGAGGCGCCTCTTTGTAAAGCGGCCGATGGCATCCGCAGGGGTTTAGTGGGTAGTCTGGGCCGATTAGCTGCCCAGGAGTCCCACACTCAGTGCGTAAATGCATTCCCCTGCGAAAACAAAAAAAAAAAAAAAAAAAAAAAAAAAAAAAAAAAAAAAAAAAAAAAGGTTAGGTTAGGTTAGGTTAGGTTAGGTTAGGTTAGGTTAGGTTAGGTTAGGTTAGGTTAGGTTAGGTTAGGTTAGGTTAGGTTAGGTTAGGTTAGGTTAGGTTAGGTTAGGTTAGGTTAGGTTAGGTTAGGTTAGGTTAGGTTAGGTTAGGTTAGGTTAGGTTAGGTTAGGTTAGGTTAGGTTAGGTTAGGTTAGGTTAGGTTAGGTTAGGTTAGGTTAGGTTAGGTTAGGTTAGGTTAGGTTAGGTTAGGTTAGGTTAGGTTAGGTTAGGTTAGGTTAGGTTAGGTTAGGTTAGGTTAGGTTAGGTTAGGTTAGGTTAGGTTAGGTTAGGTTTTTTTTTTTTTTTTTTTGAAATATTAGGAATAGTAGCTTGATTTGGGCACAGTTTTACATAAATCACTAAGTTTAGATGCACGTTTTTCTTTGCTATTTGATACAAAGTTGCGTGCATCTATCTGTGTTATGTTAGGAGGGGAGGAGGTTTTTGGGAGAAATGATAGATTTTAGAGATTTATGTCCCATTGATAGTTTTGAGGCTGTAGACGATATTGTCTACCAATTTCAAAAATGTCGTTGTCGTTTCCTCTTTGCTTGAGGTCTGGATCAGGTCAAATTCGTCGATTTTATTGCGTAGACACGCCGTGACGTAGTCATGGCGTGTCTTGCCAAATATAGGGCACTCTCTTAGAAGGTGTGGTATATCTTGGGCTGTAGTGCCATCGCAAGGGCATTTGTCGTCATCGATGATTTTAAATTTGGAGAGGTAAGCTTTGTGGAATCCGTGGCCAGTTAGAATCTGAGTGAGAGAGAAGGAAATTTTGAAGGCGCTTAGAGCGGGAGGGATGTGACAGATTAGCGGGAAGAAGGTTTTGGTGGTGGCTCCCTGTGTGGTCGACTGGTACTCCGCCTGCCAAGCCTGTAGCGTTTTCGCTTTCAGGAGTCGCTTGGCGTGGGACAGTGGGAAGAAATTGACCTCGGACGCGGTCTTTTTGGAGGCCGCCGCTTTGGCTGCCGCGTCCGCGATCTCGTTTCCCACTATCCCGACGTGAGCCTTCGTCCACACGAAGTCCACCATCTGGTTCCTGGACCGCAGCAAGAACAGGTCCTTGTGAATGCGATTCACAAGGTGGTCTGTGTTGCTACGGTCCTGGATAGCCTTTAGAGCGGAGAGAGAATCTGTGAATATTTTTGCCAAGGAGTGGTTCCGAGCGCGAAGCCACTCCAAGGCTTGGGCTATAGCGTATAGTTCGGCCATAAATACTGTTGAGGTTCGGCACAGTTTGAATTTTCTGGTCACGGATCCCCCCGGCAGTCCCTCCATGATGACGACAAATGCCGACCCCGTATCACCGTTTTCGTGTTTGCTCCCATCCGTGAAGACATTGGGTGCCTCCGGGTTCATCAGGTAATCAGTTTCCTCCTGCGTGGTCGCCGTATCGTAGTCTATAGTGACCCGCTTGGCTGGGTGCAGGAGGTCCCTGATCCCGACGCGTCTGTACAGACCAATGTCCTCAGGGAGGGAGCCCAACGTGCCAGATTGTTTGATAAGGTGTGTCTCGCGCGCCTCCTCCACCACAAGGTGTAGCGGCGGGAACCGCGCGAGCGCATCCGCGGCGACGGCGGAAATCGTGTGGAATCCTCGAATCGCCCTAATAGCAAACGCTCTTTGGAACGAACGGAGGGCTCTGCGAACCGAACAGAACCTTGTGGCCGTTCCCCAGATTCCCGCCGCATAAGTTATTATGGGTGTTATCACTTGCCTATATATGCATTCTACATTTTCCGGATGTATTCCCCAAGTGGGTCTAACAAATTTGCACAAATTTTTGAAAATTTTCGTAGCTTTTCCTATAATGTATTTAGAATGTTGGATGAAGTTTAGTTTATTGTCAATGATTACGCCAAGAAGTTTAATTTGGGTTGTTAGAGGTATACGGACATTGTTCATTTCTATTTCAGCTGTTAGGGTTTGTGTTGTGAATGATATGCATTGTGTCTTTTCCGGTGCAAATCGCAGTTTTACTCTATCTCCCCAAGAGTATATCTCACGAAGACAGGTGTTGGTAGTGCGCTCTACCTCCTCTCTCGACTTTCCCTCGACTATGAGAAGCACGTCGTCGGCAAAGGCCTGTATGTGGGCATTGTCCGGTAGCAGCATGGATAGAAGTTCGTCTAATATTAAATTCCAAAAGACTGGGCCGCAAGCGGATCCCTGGACGCAACCCTTGGTCAGCGATTTGGACGACGCGCTCTCCCCATAATCCAGGGTGACCCTCCTGTCGGCGAAGTAACTTTGGATGAGTTTATATAGATTTCTGGGGCATCGTATGTGGTGTAATCGCTGGAATAAGGCAGGCCACCAGGCGTTGTCGAAAGCGGCCTTTATATCGAGAGATATCGCTATGACCTGTCGCTTTTTCTCTTTGGCCGTTTTTACAATTTTCAGGGCCCGCTCAAGCGCGTCCACCGTCGATGTTTGGGGTCTGAAGCCGAATTGGGTTTTGTTCAGAGATTCCTCTTGTTCCGATTTATGCTCTAGCCTTTTGATGATCAGTTTTTCCAGGATTTTCCCGAAAACTGCAATGAGTCCGATCGGGCGGTACGAGCTGAGTTGTTCTGCCGGTTTATTTGGCTTTGGAATTATTTTAACCACCGCCTGTTTCCATTTTTTGGGGAAGTAGCCTAATTCCAGACTTCTGTTGTAAAGTTCCGTGAAGAATTGGGGAATGGCGTCAAAGGCTTGTGCGCAGATGTCTGAGGTTAGATGGTCGGCTCCGGGGGCTTTTTTGGGATTGGTGTGGCTTAGGCACTCCCTTATCTCGTCGGTGGTGAAGAGTATGTCGTCTGGTGTGTTAGGTGGGTTTCTTGTGGAGTCTCGTAGGTGTTGCTGGTGGACTGTCAGATCGGGCGTGTCGTCAGGATAGAAGTGGTTTAGTAGTGCGGTTGCGGTGTCGTTGGTGTTGTCGGTGTAGGTTTTGTCGATTTTTAGGGTTTGTGGTGGTTTCCTTAGGGGTGCATCCTTTATGAGGCGGTTTGTGACAGCCCAGACGTCCTCTTTCCCCTGCGCGTCGCAGAACTGTCTGAAATGTTCGGTGGATTGTTTTGAGATGGCTTTGGCGTAATTTCGCTTTGCTTCTGTGTATTCTCTGATGATGTTGTCGAGTGGTTTGTTGGCCTTTTTCAGGTTGTGGAGACGATGGTGTAGTCGGATGCAGTCTTTCTTTTGGGATTCCAGCTCTTCTGACCACCATGGGTTGAAATATTTAGGTTTTTGCTTTCTGTGGAAGACTCTGTTACAGACGTTTTGTATGGCTGTGGTTAGTTGATTTACTGTTTGGTCTAGGTCGGTTTCGGTGAGGGTGGAGAAGTCTGTGTGGGTGACAAGGTGTTCGGTGGCTGATTGTATTTGTGTGCGGAAGTCTGTCCAGTCTGCTCTGTAAGTGGAGTATTTGAAGGTGGTCGATTTAGCAGATTTTCCTATATTGTGATTTGGGGTTATTTTGAACGTGATCCCGTTATGGTCGGATGAAGGGCAGATCGCGCGGTCCACAAGCCAGTCCTCCAGCCTGTCTATTAGGTTCTGTGACGCATATGTGACATCCACTATTGACGAGCAGAGGTTGCCGTGTCTTATGGCCTCAAACGTGGGCTCATTGCCGGTGTTGCAAACAGCCATATCGTTTGAGGCCATAAGTGTGCAAATTTCCTCCCCCCGATCATTGTCCTGTGTCTCCCCCCACTCCCGGTGGCTGCCGTTGACATCGCCGCCCACTATCCGCAGCGAGGATCTGGTAGTCCTTAGGAAATGGTCTAGCTTGTGTATCGTGGAGTGTTTGTCTATGTCGGGTTCGACGTAAATGGAGACTACGTTTAAAGATTTTGGTCCTAGTTTGACACGGACGACGGCCAGATTCGCTGAGGACAGCTGCGTGACCCCGACCGCAGCCACAGTGGCTTTGGTCACCACGCACGCCTTGACGCGGGAGCCGTTGGGAAACTGGAATACGTTCATGTCTGGGGGAGGCCTCATCTCGAGGTGAGGGCCTACATATGGTTCTGAGATGAGAGCAATGTCAGAGTTGCTGTTGCGAAAGTTGATGAAGAATTCTTGTTGCGCTATGTAGCAGCGGTTGAGGTTGCATTGTGTTAACTCTATTCGTTTAATAACCATAGTCGGTGGAGTCGCTAAGGGCTGTCATGGCTTTGATGATTTTGGGGCACTTTTTGGAGTCAAGGGCAGAGTGACCGGTGGATTTGTCGTTTGACCGTTTGCAATTGAAGCAGTTTAGTTGTGATGCATCTGATTTGTGAGCGCAGTTTGAGATGTGGTGGGCCGAGGAGCCACAGTGCGCGCACGGATAGAATTCCGCCGAGCACTTATTGCCGGTGTGGCCGAATTGGAGGCATTTGCGGCACTGCACGAATCGACTGAAGTCCTCGACGTGCACGCGCTGGTGCTCCACATTGGCCCGGCCCGCCTCGACTAGCATTCGACGGACAGCTGGCGCAACTTCTAAAACAGCATTGTAGAGCTTCTCGTTCCGATTCTTCAGTGCGAAGCAGAAGCGAATGTCTGCGGCGCTCACTTGGTTCTGTCCGCTCACCACCTCCACCAGCTCTTCCTTTCGTAGTTGGGTGTTAATGCCCTTCAAGATGATAAGCGGTTTCCGAAGTTTGCTTTCCTCGGCAACCACCCCGGGGAGCTTGTTTACTTTCGCCATGACGTCATCCCGCTGCGCCACGGTTTCGAAGTCAACCTTCACCATATTATTGCGCAGAGGGCGCACGTTGGTGGGGGCGAAAGTGGTGTCCCTAAACCTGACATTCTTACGCCACTCGTCAAGGACGTCAGGCCGTCGGGCCCCGGTCTCTTTGGCCTTGATGACCAGCGAAGGGAGGGTGCGCTTAGGTGGTGGGGGAGGTGGCGGCGGGGGGGTGCGTTTGGGTGGCGGGGGTGTTGAAGCAACAGCCGCGAAGGACCTCAGGGCTGGAGCCGGAGGTGACGCGAGGACGGGCGTTTGGGCCTTGAACTCGTCCCGGATACTCTCCCTGATTGCCAGAAGGATAGTATCCGAGACGGGCTTGGGGAGCTCCGTCTGCTGCGCCCTCTCCACCGAGCCCATGATGCCCCTCGCGAGCTCTTGGATGCGCTTTTTGTTT